>NC_058130.1:34874504-34889517 GCF_016433145.1 Gracilinanus agilis | reverse complement strand
CTCTCTCTCTCTCTCTCCTCCCAATCTCATTCTCAGTCTCTGTTTCTCTCTCCCTCTCCCTCTCTTTTTCTCCTTCCCTCCAACTCACTCTCTCTCTGTCTCTCTTCCTCCTCCCTTTGTCCCTCTCTGTCTATCTCTATCTCCATTTGTTTCTCTACCCCTCTCCCTCTGTCTCCTTCCCTCTTTCTCTCATTCTTTGTCTCTGTCTCTCATTCTCTCTCTCTTCTCCTCTCCTCCCCTCTCCCTCTCTCCCTGTAACCATGACTGTCTGTCTCTCTTTCTATCTCTCTTTTCTCCTTCTCTTCCTTCCTGGTCACTGAAGGGAAAGCAAGAAAACTGGATTCATTCTCTGAATCTAAATAGATCTAGCATCTAAATAGATCAAGCAACCATGTCATTTTTAGCTCTCCAGGGAAAATGGAATCTGGAGATCATCTAAAGATTTTGTTTGTCTGGGCAACTACCCTTGCCCCAAATTTCTTTACCCTTTTCCCTAGAGGTCTGTGCTACTATGCCTCAGGAGTATAGAATAGCAGCTTAGGGGGATTAGAGGACTGTAGAACAGGGAAGAAGAGAGAACTCTGGCTCCATGATGACAGGGTCAATCCCTCTTCTGGACAAAACAGCTGTCGCAATCTTCCCGTGCTTGTAGACCCTCAGTTTGGGCCGCTCCAACCTCTACACATTGCCTGGAATTCATTGGGAAGGCAGCCCAGGCTGAAGGGAGTTTTTTCAACTCTTGTTCAAAAGTGATTCTGTGAAAAACACATCAGGTCATGTGGGTACGTCCCCACAACCACTTGCATCCCTTTTTCTCAATAAAATGACTTGGTCAGATGACTCCAATATGTTTGAAGTTCCACACGTTCAACTGGAATTAAAGTAACAGCTGTGTTTTGTGCTCTGGACTAGGTTTCTCTAAAGAAAATCACTTCAGGAAATCCAAGTCCCTGGGAAGTGGTTTGGTAAACCTCTAACAGAACAGTCTTAGTCACTTTCACCCACTTTTCATCTAGTATCTCTCCCTTCAGGGAAGATATGTGCTGGAAGTCTATTACCAATGCCTAGATTTTCATGTGAATTTATCAAATGGACCCTTTCACATTGGTGCTCCTAAATCAATTTCCATCTCCTTGGACCTCTCATTCCAAAACAGAGCTTGGCATCCGCCTCAATTTAGCATATATCCCAAGAAGGTCAGAGGCAGGAAAAACAAAAAAAAAAACTCCCACCTACATACCAAATATCCAGAGAAGTACCATTTGTGGTACCAAAAAAAGGTCAATCATTTAACCTCACTGAACCTCAGTTTCTTTACCTGTATAATGAGGGGGTTGGACTAGATGACCTGTGAGGCCCCTTCTTGTTCTAAGTCTATGATCTTATGACCTCTAAAATCCTATCAACCCTAATCTATGATCCTGTGATTGGGGAGTGACTGAATAAATTATGTTATATAAATAAAGGGGATGTTATTATGCTACTACTCAGTTTTATCTCTATGTCCTCAGTGCCTAGCCCATGGAGTGATACATAGTAGGTGCTTGGTGCATGCTCATTCATTTATCGACCATATAGAACAACAAATAGGAGGAATTCGAGAAACATGGAAAGATACAAATTGATGCAAAGTCAAAGAAGAAGAACCAGGAATGCATATATATGCAAGATTTATAATAATGGAAACTCCTCCAGTAGCCTGTAAGCATCCACTTGAGAGCAAAGAGTTTTGTCTTTGTCTTTTTTATCCTCAGTCCTGGAGCCAATAAAAGATAATTAATGTTTGACAAATTAAATTGAATCAATATGAAAGAAACAGTATGAAAAGATGTCCAAATTCAGATTAGCCATAAAGACTGCCCTTGGCCCCAAAGATGAGATGACATAACACAGTTCTCAGACCAGTGAGGTGGCTCAGTGGATAGAGAGGCAGGTCTATAGATGGAAGGTCCTGAGTTCAAATCTGTCTCAGATAATTCATAGTTGTGTGACCCTGGTCAAGTCACTTAGCCCCAGAAACAAACCCCTACTGCTCTTCTGCCTTGGAACCTTAGAACTGATACTTTGTATTGATTCTAAGATAGAAGGTAAAGGTTTTTTAAAAATGTAGTTCCCAGAGGGCAGCTGGGTAGCTCAGTGGATTGAGAGCCAGGCCTAGAGATGGGAGGTCCTAGGTTCAAATCTGGCCTCAGACACTTCCCAGCTGTGTGACTCTGGGCAAGTCACTTGACCCTCATTGCCTACCCTTACCACTCTTCCACCTATGAGTCAATACACAGAAGTTAAGGGTTTAAAAAAGAAAAATGTAGTTCCCAGGGGGCAGCAGGGTGGCTCAGTGGAAGGGGCAGCTGGGTGGCTCAGTGGACTGAGAGCCAAAACTAGAGATGGGAGGTCCTAGGTTCAAATCTGGCCTTACACACTTCCTAGCTGTGTGACTCTGGGCAAGTTCCTTGACCCCCATTGCCTAGCCCTTACCACTCTTCTGCCTTGGAGCCAATACACAGTATTGACTCCAAGACGGAAGGTAAGTGTTTTGTTAAAAAAAAAAAAAATGTAGTTCCCTTCTCGTGGTAGAGGTAGGGAATGACAAGGGTAGAAAGATACAAATACTAGGGCCATTTTGCTCATCAATTCGGCTTAACTATTCTGTTACAAGAGAAGATTCAATGGAAGTAGAAGATGTATTGAGAAATAACTGGTATAAAAAAGACATTGATACAAGTTTTAAAAATAAAAGAGCTCTATGGCATATATATATACACACATACATATACATATATATACAACACTGAGATAGAAAACTCAATGGCAAGAATATAATCTTAAATATTTACATTCAAAGTTGAGTGTGGATGGGACAGGGGCATGTTGTGAATTTTCCTCAATGAAAGTAGACAAGACTTTAGTGGGAAGAGAATGATTTGGGAAAAAAAAAAACAACAACAACAAAGGAGGGGCATTGCAAAATGTTTCCAAGGAAGTGGTGGGCAGATGTTCTAGGAATGTTATAGTGGATTTCAGAGCCCCACAACCCAAGAGATTCCCCTAAAGAACAAGGTATCCAAAGCACCAGCTACGGAAACAAAAACACAAATCCCATTGGTGATTCAGGGCCTTACAATGAAGTCGTTTACATTCAGCTAGGTAGACAGTATGACCAAAGAAGCCCAACCAAGACCAAGCCCACTTGCTCACCCCGGGAACAAGCTTTGAGCTCCCCACTTACCATATCAAAATACAAGGTATCATTAATAACACATTCCCAGATCGTATCATTAGTATTTATCTAGACGAAATATTATTAGTGTTTGTCTATCCTAAGAGGAGGGGTTGGAATGGCCTGGTCAGGATGATGTAACTTGTGGTTCCAGAAAGTCTGCAGACTGAATTTCCAACTTAATACAAACCACTGGGCACCATCTTTAAGTTTCTCTCAAATGGTTCTCGGTACACATTCGATATGTAAATAGCCACCAGCCAGCTGCTTATGGTTTAGAGGGCCTGTTCCAGGGAGCTATTTTGGATGGTTCCATTTCTAAACGAATGATTCAATAACACAAGTGTCTCACCCCCACCCCCACCCCCAAGTTAATGACCTTACGGGATAACTCTGCTTTCAAGCGTCTTCCAACTAATGAAATGCAAAAAGCATTTATTAAGCGCCTACTTTGATATGGCATAGCATGACACAAGAGGGATAAAAGGACAAAAAGAGGGCCCGTCTGCCCTCTGAAAGTTTACATTCTACTGCAGAAGGATATAACATTTAAGCAGATAAGTAAGGAATACTTTGAGGAGGGAGCTAGCACTCAAAGAATATAATAATAGCTGACATTTCTGGCTCCTGCCAAAGAGCGCTATAGTTGCACAGTTTATATGGATCCCAGTACAGAGGCTCTAAATTTAGAGCATGACCAGCCCAAGAACAGGTTCAAATGCATTCTAATTGGATAGGTACTTATGTGGCAGGCACTGTGCTAGGCACTGGGAATACAAAAGCAAAATGCAAAATGATCTCTGCCCTCATGGAAATTCAATTACCAAGCACTGGCCTTTGGGGATACAGTGAAAAAAATAAAAGGGAAAACTGCCTGTCCTCAAGGAGCATTCGCTCTGCAATGTAGCATCCTGATAGAATCGGGAAAAGCTGGCAATGGCACGAAGCCTTCCTCAGCAACATTACAGTGTTTTAGAATGTTTGTTTAATGTCATTACCTTTGGATAGCAAAAGATTAGAATTTGGCAACAGATACTAAAATATAGTCGGTCTGTTTGTGGGCTCAGTTTGAGGTCACAAATTCTGGCAGAGAGTTAGGCGTGTTGTCTTCGATTTCAGTTTTCAAGAAGAGGAAGCGATCAAGTTATCACAGATCCTTTCAAAAGATGAAGTTTCAATATACTCTGTGGGTTTTGTTTTGTTCTTTTAAAATCTTACCTTCTGTCTTAGAATCAATACTAAGTTATCATTGGCATTAAAAGACTTGTCCAGGGTCACACTGCTAGGATGTATGTGTTGGTTTTTTGTTATCGTTGTTGTTGTTGTTTTTAATGCACCACACTTAGGGCAGTCTCCTGATCCCCAGATATGGCTATAAGAACAGGAGAACAGAAAGAGACCTTGGACATCATCTAGTCTCAACACTCTATTTTATAGTTTTTGTGTGTTTTAAACCTTTATTTTCTGTCTCAGTAACAACACTAAGACAGAAGAACAAGAGCAAGGCAATTGGGGTTAAGTGACTTGCCCAGGGTCAAACAGCTAGGAAGTGTCTGAGGCCACATTGGAACCCAGGTCCTCCAGACTCCAGGTCTAGCCCTCTATCTACCTAACTTCTCCTCACCCTATTTTATAGATTTAAGAAACTGATTCTCAGAGATGGGACTTGCCCAAAGTCACATGGTTAGCTAGAGGCAAAAGCAAGACTAGAATCTAGGTCTTTTGACTACTAAATCAATCTGGCTCCTAAATCTAATGCTTCCTGACATCAGAATAAAGTAGAGCAAGAATTCCCCCATGAGCCTTTTTTAAATTTCCCTACTATATCCCTGTGTCTAATTTTTAATCTTCCTTAGTCTTTCACATAAAAACCAAAACATTCCAGCTATATGATTCCTCCTTTCCACAAGTGTTCCTCCAACAGGCTCTATAGGATAGCTTCACACAGAAGATTTTACACGCACACACACACACATTCTTTCTCTCTCTGCCTCTGTCTCTCTCTCTTTCTCTGTCTCTCTTTCTCTGTCTCTCTCTCTGTCTCTCTGACTCTCTCTTTCTCTCTGTCTCTGTCTCTGTCTCTGTCTCTCTCTCTCTCTCTCTCTCTAGTACTTTTCCCAAAGCCATGATCTTCTGTCCTCCAAACCCAAAGATCAGTCATCTCTCAAATGTGCATCCTTGGTCACATAGGTCACTGGGTAAGAGTGTGTGGATGATTCAATGTGATCCGCCCCCACTTGGAGCACAAACTCATTAGGCCTATACTATAGAAATTGATCTGTCAGCATCATCTTTTTACCCAAAGGACAGTGCATGGACCAACATCAGCATCTGCAAGGGAGTTCTTCTACAGGTCATATAGAGTCATATTGAGAAAGTCATCTTAAAAATCATTTTGAATTATATTAAAATCAACAGACATTCATTAGTACCTATTGTGAGACAAGCAACCAATAAATCTGATCTGTAACTTATGGTCTTAGAGCAATGATGGGCAGCCTTTTGAGCTTGGGGTGTCAAAATTTGCCCAAAAACATTGCCCACCCTTACCGCTCTTCCACCTAGGAGCCAATACACAGAAGTTAAGGGTTTAAAAAAATTTTGCCCAAAAAATGAGCATAACTCAAGTGGTGTGTCACTTTGAGAAAGAACAAACACCATAATTTCACAATATTTGTAGTTTAAATGACAAAAATGTATAATTGTAATATATAACTGCATTTAATAAACCAAAATAGGTAGGTTAACATAGGTAGAACTGTCATCTACAGTGCACAGAGTGTCTACACTTCACTACAGCAAATGTTTCATCCTTGGCACGTGGCCCCATACTTCTCTGTATGAGGCTGCATGTCATAGAAAATGGCTACACGTGTCAATGCTGACACATGTGTCATAGGTTTGCCATCACTATCTTAGAGGGTTGTCTGGGGACATAGAGAGGTTAAGGGTCCAGGTCACACAGTCACTCTATACTACAGGCAGAATTTGAGGGGGTAGCTGGGTAGTTCACTGGATTGAGAGCTAGACCTAGAGACGGGAGGTCCTGGGTTCAAATCTTACATCAGACACTTCCCAGCTGTGTGACCCTGGGCAAGTCACTTGACCCCCATTGCCTACCCTTACCACTCTTCTGCCTTGGAGCCAATACACAGTATTGACTCCAAGATAGAAGGTGAGGGCTTAAAAAAAAAAAAAGAAAAAGAAAAGAATTTGAACCCAGGTTTCCCCACTTCCAAATCAGATTCTACACTGCCTTACTACAAGTATTAAGGTATCAGGAATACAAAGACAAAATGGGACAATTCCTGTATTCAAGAAGCTTTCATCTTATCCAGGGGGACAACCTGTGCCCATAAGTATGAATAAGGAAATATATAAAATAAATGGGGGGAAAGGAACATGTAGACACCAGCACCTGGGAGTACCAGATCCTGCATGTAGAAAAGCTAGGGGGTGCAGCTGGGTAGCTCAGTGGATTGAGAGCCAGGCTTAGAGATGGGAGGTCCTAGGTTCAAATCTGGCCTCAGACAGTTCCTAGCTGTATGACCCTGGGCAAGTCACTTGACCCCCATTGCCTACCCTTACCCCTCTTCTGCCTTGGAGCCAATATACAGTATTGACTCCAAGACAGAAGGTAAGGGGTTAAAAGAAAAAAAAAAAGAAAAAGCTAGGGGTAGGTAGCTAGATAGCACAATGGATAGAGCACAAGGCCTGGAGTCAGATGGAACTGGCTACAAATCTGACTTCAGATACAGTCTCAGCTCTCTGACCCTGGGTAAGTCACTTAACCTTGATTGCCTAATCCTTGTCACCCTTTTTAGAATTGATATTAAAACAGAAGATGAGGGTATTTAAAAAAAAAAAAAGAATTACTCTTAAAAATCCATAAAAAATGTTTAGATTGAAGCTAGTTATTCTGGAATTTAGAGTTTGGAGAACTGTTACGGAAACTTTACGGTGCTTGAATTTATTTTTAATTTCTGTCATCTGAAGGAAAAATACGTCATTGTCTGAGGGATGTCATATTTGGTGTCTGCTTAGGGGGGGAGGTGACGTGTGGGAGGGAAAAGTTCTCCTTTTTAAATTTCTATACCCAATCTGACCTTTACTAGTTGTTTTAGACAGGAAGCATGACCCAGTGGGTGAAACACAGGACTGGGAGTCAGGAGTTCTGGTCTGTTTTTTAAGCCACATTTAGGCATAATTTTTAACCCATGCGTGGAACTGGATGGAAGAGTGGACTGACCACTGGCCTAGGAGTCAGAGGACCAAGAATCAGGCTCTAACTCTGCTGCTCATAATGTTAGATTCTTCTACACTTCTGTTTCAGAGGAATTAAAAACTGGTCTCCAATAGAGGAGGTCTTGGGGACCCCCCACACACACACACATCTTGATCAGGAATCATTCCTTGGGATTTCTTTGGAATTTTCAGGGATGATGGGTGCCGTTTACAAGTGCGCCTCTCCCAACAGAAACAAGCTCCTTAAGGCCAGAGGCTATTTCATTTATGTCTTTGTATTATTGCAAGTGTAAGCTTCTGGTGGGAACCAAATTCATGTTCATTCGCTTCTCTGCCCCGGTCGGCCCTATCGTCTATGCTAGTGGTTGCCAAACTCTTTTGGCCTACCGCCCCCTTTCCAGAAAAAATATTACTTAGAGCCCCCTAGAAATTATGAAACTATTTATTGAACTCGGAATAGAATGTAATACAAAAAAAGTGTGGCCATCACTGCCTCTCTAGATTGCTGCAGCACCCACCAGGGGGCGGTAGCACCCACTTTGGGAATCACTGGTCTAGAGTGTGGGTGCTCCCTTCTTGGAAGAACATTTTAGGGTAGGATTAACTAAAGGAGGCCCAAAGGAGGGGCAACTAGCATGGTGGATGGTCTTAAGTTATTGTCAAAGGATCAGAAACCTTGAGAGGCAGAAGAGACTTCAGAAATTGTTACCTTGGGCAAGTCACTTAATGCTAGTCCTTACTTCTCTTCTGTCTTAGTAGAATTACTAAGGCAGAATGTAAAGGTTTAAGAAAAAAAAAACAGAATTCATCTATTCATTTTATAGATGGTACAACTGAGGCTCAAGAAGGTTCTTACTTTCTTTTGTTTTGTTTTAAACCTTTATCTTCCATCTTAGAATTAATACTATGTATTGGTTCCAAGGCAAAAGAGCAGCAAGGGCTAGGCAAAGGGAGTAAAGTGACTTGCCCAGGGTCACATGGCTAGAAAGCATCACATTTGAACCCAGGACTTCTGATCTCTATGCCTGACTCTCAATCCACTGCACCACCCAGCAGCCCCCTCTTTCAAAAAAAAAAAAAAACTTAGCTTCTATCCTAGAATTAATACTAAGTATCGTTCCAAAGCAGATGAGTGGTAAGGACTAAGCAATTAGAGTTAAGTGACTTGCCCAAGATCAAACAGCTAGGAAGTATCTGAGGTCAGATTTGAGCCCAGGACCTCTCATCTCTAGGCATGGATCCTTACCTTTCTAAAGTACTTCTAGAATCTCTCTTAGCTTGTTTCTTCATCTTCTTGGGGTTGTTGGGAGGATCAAATGAGATAACATATAAGAAGTGATCAAAAACTTTAAAGGACTGTTTAAATGATTTGCCCCAGATCATTAAGGCAGTAAAAGGATGAGCCAAGATTTGAACTCAGGTCCTCTGGCCCTAATATCTTTGTTCATTGAACCGCATGCTGCCTACTCTGCATACGAGCTTGTGTTAAAGGAAGCAAGGATGTTTGGTGGGGAGAAGAGAAGACAAGACGCTGGGAGGCCCCGATCTGAAGGGCTGCCGTGAGAGGAGGGATAGGACGCATGCTGTTTGGCCCTAGATAGCAGAACTGGGAATAATTAATTATGAGGCAAAGTTGCAAAGTGACAAGTTTATGTCAGGACAGACTTCTCAATGGTTAGGGCTACCCCACAGTGAAATCTTCAAGGTCCTGCTGGATTGCAGGCACTGTGCTAAGTACTAGGAGATATAAAGACAAATAAAAGGAAAAAAAAAGTCCTTATTAAGATCTCACCATTTACAGGTGATCAAAGCGGCTCTGAAGGTGGTGGCTTGTTCCATAGTGGAAGTCTCAAGCAGAGGACAGAGAACTGCCTTTCACACATAAGAGACAGCTGGATGGGATGACCCGGATGGTCCTCTGTAACTAGACTGCCGAGATTCTGGGTTTTCTCATCTGCCCCTTAGTAGCTTTCGCTCTCCTCATTCCAATCCAAGCCCCTTTCTTGGACTCAGATCAATCAATCAATAATCAATAAACAGATATTCAGCACTTCCTGTATGTTTGGAGCAGCAAAGTGGATCGTCAGGAAAACTCATCTTCCTGAGTTCAAATGTGGCCTCTGACACATAGCAGCTGTGTGACCCTTGACAAGTCATTTCACCCTGTTTGCCTCAGTTTCCTCAAAATGATCTGGAGAAAGAATTGGCAAAACACTCTAGTATCTCTGCCAAGAAAACCCCAAATAGGCTCATGAAGAGTAAGTTGAGACCAAAATGACTGAAGAGCAACAACTGTGTGCCAGGCAATGTGCCAAATTCTGGGGATACAAAAAGAAGCCAAAGCTAGTCCCTGCCCTCAAGGAGCTTACAATCCAATGTCCCAACTTTAAAAACCAGAGATCAGGACAGACCCTGACTATGTCAGTGGATGAAAGAAATACAGTGTCTGTCTCTCTCTCTCTCCTTTTCCTCATGAAAAGCCAGCTCGGCTGGAGAGTATAAAAGAGAGGAGAACTGGGAAAGGAGGGAAGGAGCTAAACAGGTACAGCGTATATATTATAGAGCATGCATATGCCTATTGTATATATAATCTCCAATAGAGAGGTATTAGAGTAAGAAAATGGAAAAATGAGCAACATTTCTAGAAGTCCACATTAGGCTCTCATATATATATAAGAACCAATTTTGACCTATATCAAGCAACTAGGTGGTGCTATGAATAAAGCATTAGGAAGACTTGAGTTCAAATCAGACCTTGGACACATACTAGCTGTGTGGCCTTGGGCAAGTCATTTAACCTCTGTCTACCTCGATTTCCTCATCTGTAAAATGGCCGTGATATTCCCATGGTTGTTATGAGGACCAAATGAGATATTTTAATAGCATTTAGCATAGTATCTGGCACATAGCAGAGATTTCTTTCCTTCCTTCCTTCCATCATTATATAAAATAGCTCCAAAAGAATTGCAGAGCATTTTGTAAATGGAGAAATCTTAGTAATTTGTTTTTGTTATTTGTTGTTTTATGTCTTTCTTTATATCCTCAGTGCTTATTACACAGTAGGCATTTAACAAAAGTTTGTTCACTTGACTTACTACTAGGGGAAAGGATAAGCATTTATTAGGCACCTACTATATGCCAGGCCCTGTACTACATGCTTTATAATATTATCTCATTTGATCTATTGGAAAGAACTCTAGCATTTCTTTTCCCTCATCTTTTTCAATAAAAATGATAACGTGTCATTTCTTGTCCACATAATAAGCCATGTAAGGTGCTTTAAATTACTTGGGAAAAGTTACTTTAAACTGCATGTGTTCCCCCAGAGTGGGTAGCTATTGCATTTTACTTATTCATAGCATCTTCTCAACTCACTTCAATAAACACCCATTTCAGATTTCTTCAGCCACTCCGATAATTAAGTTGTATTATAAATGCCTAGCATGGAGGAGGGAGGGACCCTCTCCAGTCCTTGCCTTCCTGATCTGGAATAGGAAAGGTTGATCTAAATGATCCTGATGGCCCCCCCCTTGAACCCGGACTCTCAAATGACGAGTTCAAGTCCTATCCCTAATACTTATTGCCTGTATAATCTTAGGCAAGTCACTTTTAACTTCACTGGCCCTCAGTTTCCCCATCTGTAAAATGAGGGGATTATATGCCAAGACATATGTCTTCTGATGTCCCTTGAAGCTTGGGGATCTAAGATCCTGAATCATTCACCTCTCAGAACCTCAGTTTCCCCATCTGTAAAATGAGGGGATTGTACACCCTGTCTTGTGATCTCCCTTCAAACTTGAGGATCTAAGATCCTGAACCACTCATCTTCAGTATCTCAGCCGCTCCATCTTAAAATGAGGGGATCGTATGCTATATCTTCTGACGTCTCTTGAACTTGAGATCTAGGATCCTGAATCACTCACCCCTCTCAACTTTTTAGTTTCTCCATCTGTAAAATGAGGGAGTTGGAATCAATGACCTGTGCGGTCCTCTCCAGCTATAAGTCTAGGCTCTTAGGACAATATTATTTTTTTTTTAAACCCTTGTACTTCGGTGTATTGTCTCATAGGTGGATGATTGGTAAGGGTGGGCAATGGGGGTCAAGTGACTTGCCCAGGGTCACACAGCTGGGAAGTGGCTGAGGCCGGGTTTGAACCCAGGACCTCCTGTCTCTCTAAGCCTGACTCTCACTCCACTGAGCTACCCAGCTGCCCCGGACAATATTATTAATGCTGAAAAAGTCTCTCCTACTTTCCTTAGATCTCATCAGAAAAACATTGCTTCTCGGCTGATGTTTTCTAGTTATTTAAAAACAACAACAACAGCAACAGCAAAACACTGTTCTGAAACCATTACCACCAAGCAGTCAGAGGAAGAAGCTTAGTAACTTTGATTTGTCCCAAGATACATTTTTTTACACTGAGGTCCTGTTTCTGACTGTAAGCACATGTGACCTGTTCTAAATAAAGGATATTTTCCACTTCTTGCACAACTGGAACAGATACCAACATCAGCCTGAGCAAACTGCATTGTAACTCAAAGGGAATTATAAAAACCACTCAACACAGTCCAGAAATAACGAATCCGAAGAGGGGAGGGGGTCGGAGAGGAGGGTATCTCTGAGAAGATAAGGCTGCCAAGGCACCCTCAGAGATAGCCTTTAATCAGGGGTGTTTAATATAATCAAAGGATCAAATCAATTTACATAATGAAATGGAGAACATGAGGGGCTTCAACATGGCAGATGTTCTAATCATTTCGATTCTGCCTCAGACGAATGACTGCACTTTTCTTTTTAAAAGAACAGTTTCCCTAACCATGAGAGAGGACTTAGTAGGTTCACTAGGGCCAGGCTCCTTGAACCTTGTGGGTGTCATGGCCACCTTGGGCAGCCCCATGAGGCCTAGGGAGCCCTTCTCAGAATACTGCTAATGATTAAATAGAATACATTGGCATACAAAGGAAAACCAGTACGTTTAAATACATTAAATTCTAAATTATTATTTTTATGGTTTATTAAATTATTTGTTTATTTTCAAATATATATATTTTATAATTCTGTTTTTATAATTATATTATACATATAATATTATATTGTATGTTATATATTATATGTAATAGAATTAAAATTTTAAATTATTTGTTAAATTATTTACTTAATTGTTTTATTAATTAGATATTGAATTAGATATTAAATTAAATGAAACATTTAAAAAATGTTTTTAAGTGCATGGACTCCAGGTCCTTTCCAATTAGAAAGAAAACCTATTCTTCATCCTAATATGAGTTCCCTAAGTGGACAGAGCACCAGACTTGCCAACAAGAAAGCCTCAGAGCTTCAGATATTTACTAGCTATTATGACCCTGGGTAAGTCATTTAAATGGTATCTGTGCCTCAGTTTCCTCATCTCTAAAACTGTCATAATAAAAATAGTACCTATTTCGAAGGGTTGTTGTTAAGATTAAATCAAATAAGGGGGCAGCCGGATAGCTCAGTGGATTGAGAGTCAGGCCTAGAGACAGGAGGTCCTAGGTTTAAATCTGGCCTCAGACACTTCCCAGCTGTGTGACCCTGGGCAAGTCACTTGACCCCCATTGCCCACCCTTACCACTCTTCCACCTAGGAGCCAATGCACAGAAGTTAAGGGTTTAGAAAAAAAAAAAAAGATTAAATCAAATAATCATTATAAAGCGCTTAGTCTACTGCCCTGCCTATAAGAAACACCATACAAACATTAGCTTTTATTAAATCAGCTCACTAGACCTGAGACTAAAAAGCAAGTCTCTGAATCCGTTAAGGAGGGACAAAGTAACCAATAATGAGAGAGAAATACAGAATTTTAGAGAGGAAAGAAGAGACCCTAATTATCACCTTCTTTGACGCCTCTCCTTTTATGAATAAGGGAGAGAAAATGCCCCTATTAGAAAGTAAGTTCTGTGAGGGCAGAAGCTGCTTCCTTTCTAGCTTTATATTCCCAGCACTTAGGAGACACGCCGTAGGGCCTGAATGATTTTTCTTGAGAAAACATCGATCTAAATAAAAGTGATCGATAGGCATTTGTTAATCTCTTGCTATATGCCAGGACTGTGTTAGGAAAGACATCTACATATTATTATAATATATCATCTATTATTTATTATATGTTTATATATTGTATACCACATAGTTATATATTATAATATATTATATATTTATATGTTATATAGCATATATTTATATATTATGTACTATATATGCATTATAAGATAACGTATAATATATTAACACCTACGATTTTAAAAGATTTTACAAATATTATCTCCTCTGATCCTCATGGCAACCCTGGGAGGAATTATCGTCTCCATATTGTAGCTGAGGAAACTGAAGTAGACAGAGACATCTTGTCCAGGGATCCTACTGCTAACAAATATCAGAAGTTAAATTGGAATTCAGGTCTTCCTGGTCTTCAAGTCCAGTGCAAACAATTTCAGGGGAAGCGCTAGCAATCACAGCAAGGTTACGGGTAAGCGGGAGAGGGGCAAGAGAGTGGATCATAAAGACCTCATGAAGATAGGAAGGAAACCAGGGGTTCTAAGAGGCACAGATAAGGAATGTGTACATTCCAGGCATGTGGGGCAGCCTCATGCCAAGTCACAGAGATCGAGATGGAATATCACACATGAGGAATGGAGACCAAGGCCAATTGGATTAAACTGAAAGATAAATGATAGAGAACAACTCAATAATCCCAGAAAAAGTAGTTTAGGATCAGGCTGTAAAGGGCATAAATACCAAATGGAGAAATTTGGATTTGATCCTTTAGGTAATAGGGAGCCACTGCAATTTTTGAGCGGGGGAGTCATACAGTCATTGTATCCAACACTTCATGACCCTGAAAACCATGGGATTTTCTTGGCAAAGATAATGGAGCAGTTTGCCATTTCCTTCTCCAGTGGATTAAGGGTAACAGAGGTTAAGTGACTTGCCCAGCATCACATACATAGTCAGTAAATATCCAGGTCCAATGTTCTATCCACTGGACCATCTATAATAATTTTTTTAAAAAAAAGGAAAAGAGAGGTTAAGTGCTTCTACTAGGTATCTTGAGGCTGAATTTGAACTCGTCTTCCTGATTCCAGGACCAACCCTAACCTCCATACCATCTGGCTGCTTCTAATATGGTCACACTGGCAGCTCTGCGGAAAATAAACTGAAAAGCAAAGAAACCAGAGACACTGTAGCAACGGCTCAGTTCAGTTTTCAACTTAACAAATCGCAACCTAAGTATTCGCCCGAGAGAACCTGAATGTATCAGCAACATTAGCATGTAACCAACTTTGCCTTAGTATTCAAGGAAAGTTTAGATGCCTTAGAGCAGACTGTATGCAATCTAATGAAAGAAAGAGGACTGGAATGTGCTTTCACACAGAGCATCCTAGGTTTCAGGCACTTTTTAAAAAACTCTTACCTCCTTTTTAAAATCTTACCTTACTGTGTATTTGGTTGTTAATATATTTTTCTAACCCTTATCTTTCATCTTAGAATCAATATTGATTCTAAGAAGGGTAAGG
>NC_058130.1:34864006-34874024 GCF_016433145.1 Gracilinanus agilis | reverse complement strand
GAAAGGAAGGAAGGAAGGAAGGAAGGAAGGAAGGAAGGAAGGAAGGAAGGAAGGAAGGAAGGAAGGAAGGAAGGAAGGAAGGAAGGAAGTCCTAGGCAAGAGTAGGATCAAAAAGGAGGAGGGTGGGGAAGGGAACACCCTGAACAAGTGAGGCCCTGATAAAATAACACAACAGATGTAGATGACAATGCATTACAAAACTGTGGAAGACTTATAGGAAATTTTTGACAACTCCATGTACTTATTCACAGATTTTATTTTGCTAGCTGGTTTCCAAAAGCATGTGTCTGCTCCAGAAACAAGTTTTGTGACAACCTTTTAATTTTGTTCCCCTATAACTCTTCCCTGTGCCTCTTCAACTCCAATGTGTGATGCCTTTTGCCAGCCCCTTCCACCCTCCCCAATAGAGTGGCTTGATGTTCTATATGCACAGGGTTAGGTACACAGAAAGAGGTACTCCCTAAGTGCTGGTTGACAGGCTGATTGATTATGTGATTGAATTAAACACTGGTTTCTGGAAAAGTGTAGGCCCCTGGGGACAGCTGGGTAGACCAGCAGATTGTTGAGCCAGGTCTGGAGACCAGAGGTCCTGGGTTCAAATCTGACCTCAGCCACTTCCCAGCTGTGTGACCCTGGGCAAGTCACTTGACCCCCATTGCCCACCCTTACCACTCTTCTGCCTTGGAGCCAAGACACAGTATTGATTCCAAGATGGAAGGTAAGGGTTTTAAAAAAAGAAAAAGAAAAAAAGAAAAGTGTAGGCCCCATATCTGTTGAACACATCTCTGTAGTAGGAGTAAGCTCCTTGGGGAAAGGGACAGTTATCAGCTTTGGAATCCTCGGTTCATATATGTCACTACAACCTCTCAAATGAAATTGAACTGGCATCAGTTTCCCACATATGCTCTTCCCTTACTCTTTCAGATTCTGTAATATTATCTATTCTCCCTTAATGGGAATGAAAGATCCAGTGAACAAACTTGTTCAAGAGTCCAAGTATACACAGAACCAGCCGACTCTTTCCCTCTCTGGACCATGTAAATGTTTCATCACAGCAAAGAAAGCAAACAGCTCTGGACATATATGGCCGGCGCTGATCTCTTCAGCCAAGGCTAGATAACAGCTCTGGCTGAGAATACCCAACAATACCCTTTACACATCAGTCTGAATCCCCACCCCCAACAGGCAAACACACACATCTCCGCTCGAACCAATGCTGGGCTGATGCGCCTAACTAACCTCAGATGACATTTCTCCCCGATCTTCTTTTTTAAGCATTTCTAAACAGACTGATTCAGCAGCGCTGCTTGCTGGGCGTGCTACTCACTGATTTCTCCTCTACAATTTGGATTCCGAAGCTTGCTAAATCCATCAGGAAAATAAATTCAGTCATCAGTTCCCATTAGAACTTGCCCCAATCTCCTTCCTCTTCTAAAGAATCCCACCACCAGAAGGTGGCAGGGGTTACACAACATCCCTGGCTACTGCTCACTTCTCCCCCAGCCCACTCCTTCCACGCGGGGCCCTTCTTACAGCTGGAGGGGTGGAAGGGGCAAGCCAGGAGAGGAGGGAAGGGAAGATGCAGGAGCTGAAGGTTTCCAGCTAGCAAGCACCTTATCTTATCTTGCCATGGAGAGCACAATCTCAGTCATTCCGGCCTCCACCCATCCTCATCCTCACACTTTGTCCACCCTGGGTCTCAGGTGGGGGGGGGGGGGGGGGAGGTCAGAATGGAACTGGCAAATCAAAGGCAAAGGTGCCAAATTCCAAAGGATGGTCACCAAGTCCGTCCAGGGAAGCAGATGGGAGAAGGCTTGGAGAAGGTGGACGCCAGAGAGAAGGGCACTTCTCCAGAGGAAACCATCACCAGGTCCCCTTCGAACCCGATCCCACCTCTCTCTACCAATCCTAAAGAGCCTGGGCTGCAGTTTTCTGCTGCGGGTGAAGCAAGGGCCAAAACAAATTACAAGACTCCAAAGCTGAATCCCCCTGCTAGGAACTGACAAGCCCAGAGCTGGGGCTTTTCGCACACCTCGGTCTGAATGGGAAAACTTCACTAGAGCCAGGAGGCTGAGCCCTCCCGTCCCTGGGGGGAGAACACACAACTCCATGACCCCAGCCCCACCCTGGCTATCCTCAGGCCGGGAGGAGGAGAGCTCGAGCAAAACTCACCTGCAGGCGGCCAGGGGCAGGTGTTCCCGGAGGCCCTGGACTCCGGAGGGCTGACTGGCAAAGAGCTGGTGGCCGCCCCCTTGCCACCGCTCCCTCCAGCCCAGTCCCCAGAGTAGGCTCGGTTCAGGCAGGAGACCCTCGGGTTCTTCCATCACTCCTTCCTCTGGACTCTGGGGCTCTGTGGCCCCCTTCCACTCTCAACTTCTCTGGCCCGGGCCTCCCGACCAGCTGGCTTACTAACTCGCGGATTCGAGCCTCTTTAAACTCTTCTTTCTCGGCCTCACCTAGGATCCCAAACCTCCCCAGTGCCAGCGTATGGGGCTCCTGGCCAAAGAAGATCCAAGGTCTTCTGGGGGGGGAGGGCCAGAAGGGGGAGGGCAATCCGTGCCGCACGGCTTAGGGCAAGAGAGTCCCCTAGACGTGCGTGCTGTTGGAGAGGCACAGAGGGGGTGGGGCAAGTGTACCCCAGACGTGAACTGCCTACAACGCGGGGGATGGGCAGAGGGGGTCTGACACACCCCAGATGTGCACCCTGCCTGCAGAAGTGAGACAAGAGACCCCAAAAACTTATCCTCCCTGAAGGAAAGTAAGGAGCAAGGTACCCCAGAAATGCATTGTCCTAAAAGGAAAAAGGGGGCCCTTACCCCAAAATGAATCCTCCCTGCAGAAAAAGGGAGAAACATACCCCTCTCTGCAAGAAAATGTGAAAGACACCCTAGTTATGCATTCTCCTTACAGAAAAGTGGGGACAACATACTCCAGGGGTTCCCCCGCCTTTCAGGAAAGTGGTAGCAAGATATGCATCCTTCCTGCAGGAAAGTAGGAGGCAAGGGACCCCAAAGAGGCATCCTTCTCTCAGGAAAGTAGGAGCAACATGCCTTCTTGAAGGGAAGTGGGAGAAGAGCATCCCCCAGGCATGAATCTTGAGAGGGGCAATGTCCTCCAGATGTGCCTTCTCTATGCAGGGTGTCCCACGGTGGGCAGCACCCCTCCCAGGTGCGTTCTTTCTGCTAGAGTGGGCTAGGGTCTCCTACGTGCGCGATCTCTCCATGGGGGGATGGAGTGGGAGCGCTCATGTTGACCTCGAAGCCGATCCGCGCACCGGACACTGTCAGGGAGAGTTTTCTCTCTGCCTTGGGGCAAGGGCACAGGGTCCTTCGAGAAGGGGACTAACTGTCCTTGTCTTGGGGACGCGGCCACGGCACTCCAGGGGAGAGGTGTACCCTCACCCCAGCTTGGAAAGAGAGGTGTCCTCCTATCCCCTCCCTCCCTCCTCCTTCTTTCCCTCCCTCCCGGCAGCTGTCACTCACCTGCATTTCAGAGGCTGACTCTTCAGTTCGTAATAGGTCTTAGGCTCCTCGTGAAACTCCTCCCCGACTTCGAAATCCGGCACTATACCTGATTCGGTCTGCATGGCTCCTGGCCGCGCGGCGCCCGGCAGGAGCGGAGCGCACGCACGAGCCGAAGCGCAGCAGCAGCAGCAGCAGCGGCAGAGGCGGCGGTGGCGGCAGCCTAGGAGCCTGGGGGCGCGGCGGGGAGGGGCCAGGGACGGCGCCCGGCGCCCCCTCGCAGTGCCAGCCACAGCCCACTCCCTCCCCCCTGTCCTCCCCTGCTCCCTCGGGCTCGCTTAGTTTACACACTCTCACCCGGAGCGGGCGGGCGGCCGGGCGTTCCCTGGGAGCTGTAGTTCCACTCGGAGCCCTGCTCCCCCCACCAACCAGGAAAGTGACTCCCCCTAAGACTACAAGTCCCAGCAGGACGAGCGGCCCCGAGGCAACGTAGTGGACACCAGCGTGTGCAACTCTTGTTTAGACTCTTTGTCAATGTCAGGGGCTCCCCCCCTCCCTTCTCTGTCCCTTTCCTTTTTTCCCCTTCTCTCTATTGCTCCAAGATTGCAAACTTAAGTATTTAATATTAATAGGAGCTGCAGTCTGCCCACTTGCTGTCACCCCCGGGGCCTCAGATATTTAGGTTGGCAATGAAAATCCCCCCTCTTTTTTTTTTTTTTTTTAATTAAAGTGTGGGGGGGGTGGACTGGCTCTTTAAAAAGTGAGAGTATTGAGCACTGCCTTAAAATCAAAGGGCTTCCTCCCTCCGGGCGGGGATAGCTGGACTGCCGCGAAATGTCTAGCTGTCCCAGTTCAGGACAGAAACGAAAAAAGGCTAGGAGAAAACAACCTTCAGCAATTTCGGGATGAAGAAATTATTGTCTCGACCTCGCTGCAAATTCTCTCCCCCTGCAGTTTGTGTGTGAGGTTTGCTTTTTTTTTTTTTTTTCCCAACAGCAGCAGCAGCAGCAGCAGCCTAAGCTGCTGTTTTCTTTTTCTTTCTTTTTTTTTCCCCCAATTAGTCTGATTGCAAACCGGTTCCCAAACGTATCTCAACTTTTTTAAGGGAAACTTTCGTTCCTGCAGGAAAGCGGAGTTGCTAAATAGAATGCTGGCGCCTCCTTTTTCATTTTTTCAGTTGGCAGCTGTTTCTGGCCTCCAGTGAGGCTGCGGGAAAGAAGAGAGATGCAGTGGAAAGGGGACAGGATTTGTAGTCCGGGGAAATGGATTCTAGTACCTGCTCTGCAGTTTTACCTAAGTGACCTTGACCAAGTTACTTCCTTTCTCTGGGCCTCTGCTGGAAATGACTGGGGGCAGGAGGGGGTAGGAGGTGGGAGGGTGGGCTAGATAACCTCTAAGGTCCCCTCCAACAGTGAAATCCATGATCTTATGTGATGAGTAGAGAGTATAAAACCAGATTTGTTCATTTCAGCTTCTCACTGCTCTGGGACTGGGCAGATACCCAGCATGGCAAATCTCCCAATTCTAGCTTATCTCCTCTACCAGACTTCTCTGGCTGGGGTGGGTTACACTAAGACTGGGTTCTTTCTTTCAATCAAGAAGTTACTTAAAGTATCATCTCTGATTAATCTACCTGGAGAACCTATCTCTTTCAGAGCCTGAATCTGCAGAGATTTCAAGTCCTTTGTTTTCCAGATCCTGCATATTTATTGGCAACTAAACTGAGGGGGTTGGGGGGAGCAGCAGGCACACATTTATTAATCTTATACCATATGCCAGTCACTTTAATAAGAGCTTTACAATTAGTATCTCATTTTATCCTCATAACAGCTCTGAGAAGTAGCTGCTATTATTATCCCCATTTTACAATTGAGGAAACTGACTGCATACTGTGGTTAAGTGACTTGCCCAGGGTTATAGGCTGGGCCAGAAAGTCTCTGAGGCTGGATTCGAATTCAGATCTTCCTGACTCCAGGTCCAGCACTATGCCACTAAACTAGTGACCTGCTTTCTTCCAAGAGGTATTCAGCAACCTGTCCTAAGATTATAGATTTGAAGTTGGAAGGCACCTTAGAGGCCATCTATTCCAACCCCCTCATTTTACAGAGTAAGAAACTGAGGTCCAGTGATGTTAATGACTTCAGTCAGTCAGTCAATTAACAAAGCACCTGTTATGTAAGCCCTGGGTTTATAAAGAAAAGCTGGAGGCAGTCCCTGCTCTCTAGGAGCTCACAATCTAAGGAGAGGCACAAGCAAATAACCAAGAAGAAACAAGATATAGAGAGGATAAAGAGGAGACAGGATGCAAAGTTAGCTCCTCTTATTCCAAATCCAGTGCTCTTGCTTATCTCATTTTTCACCCACAGCTGGGGGGGAGGGGGGGAGGAAATGTCAGAATCTAAATTGGAGACTTTCACATGTAATCCCTCCCCCACAAATTCTTGTTAAAGAAATGTTAGTTAAAATACTCTGCAATAAGCTCCATTGGACTATTAATCAATGAATCAAACAAATGCCTTCATATAGATGGTAGGGACACAAAGAAACACAAAGACAAAAATGAAATTGTGCCTGCCTTAAAGAAGCTTGCATTCTATAATGGAATGTCTCATAAAACTTTGTTGTGGGGGCAGCTGGGTAGCTCAGTGAATTGAGTCAGGTCTAGAGTCAGGAGGTCCTGGGTTCAAATGTGGCCTCAGACATTTCCCAGCTGTGTGACCCTGGGCAAGGCACTTGACCCCCATTGCCCACCCTTATCACTCTTCCACCTAGGAGCCAATACACAGAAGTTAAGGATTAAAAAAAAAAAAAAAAAACTTTGTTGTCCTACAGTGACACCACCTCCCCAAACCCTGCCTTTACAGCCTACTAAGCTACCCTAAATACAAAAGAGATTTAATTAAACTTCAGTATATGAATGAGTTATTTTAATTGAAATGCACATCAAATCACACTCTAGAATCTAGTCCAAACCTGATCCCTCGCCACAACTGTGGTTTCAAACCAGAGAACTTTTCAGTGGGGTGGATTGGCCTGATAGAGAAGGTTGTCCCCTTTTCAGATCCCCAAATGTTGGAATTCTAGTGAGAAATCATGGTGGAGGGGAAGGGGGCAGGGAGAGATGGTTGAGCTCTGAAGTTCTAGAACCCCCCAGTGAAGCCATTTAAATCAAGGTATCACTGATAGTTCTTTCATCTGGATCATGCCTGTCTTTGCCTAAGGATGACACCTTAGATGAAACTAAAGATGATGGGTTTCTTTCATTCCAGCCTGCACTTCAAGGACATTGCTTGGAGTTCAGGACTAGATCTTTAAACCATCTCCATATCAAGCCTCTCCTCCTTCAGGTAGGTTCTAACTAGAGCAGTGATGGGCAAACTTTTTAAAGAGGGGGCCCAAGGAAAGGAAATGCTCCTCTGTCAGTCTGTTTCTAAGGCAACACTTTCGAAGTTTCACTGTATTGTATCCTACTCATTGTATTGGTCAGATTAAGAATAATGTCATGCAGCTGGATAGAACATTTCAGGGGGCTGCATCTGGCCTGCAGGCTGTAGTTTGCCCATCACTTAACTAGGGGATGCCTGATTTGTTGACCACTGATGGAAAGTTAAGTACCCCAAAGGTACCAGTGGAAATCCAAATCCATCCCCACCTCTATTTCACCAATGGAAGAGATACTGGAATCAATACCACTTCAGAAGCAGGTAATAACTTTATTTAAATTTTTTATTTTTTATTAAAAAATTATTTTACTATAAAATATTATTGATTGTATTCACAAAAAACACAGTGATGGTTTTATTGAAGGTCACTTGTTTCATTTCCTAAGAAAAGTAAATACCAAGAAGACACAATTGATGTCCATCATGAAATCTGAGGTTTAGAACTGAAAGGAACCTCGGAGACTATCTGACTCAGTCCCTTCATTTTACAGATGAAGAAAATGGTCCTCAAGCATCATTGATTGAATAGTATGTAGAGTAGGTATCATAAGCCTCTTGAGGGGCTGAAACACTCCTAAGTGCTGCCCAAACCAGATCATTCAGTAGACTCCAACTCTTGGGGAATTAATTTGGGGTTTTCTTGGCAAAGATATTGGCCATTTCCTTCTCCACCTCTTTTTACCAATGAGGAAATGGAGATAAACAGGATTAAGAGACTTATCTGGGGGGCAGCTGGGTAGCTCAGTAGATTGAGAGCCAGGCCTAGAGATGGGAGGTCCTAGGTTCAAATCCGGCCTCAGACACTTCCCAGCTGTGTGACCCTGGACAAGTCACTTGACCCCCATTGCCCACCCTTACCACTCTTCCACCAAGGAGCCAATACACAGAAGTTAAGGGTTTATAAAAAAAATTAAAAATTTTAAAATAAAAAAAAAGAGACTTATCTGGGCTCACACAGTTAGAAAATATCTGAGGCAGGATTTGAACTCAGGAAAATGATTCTTCCTGACTTGAGGGCTAGCATTCTATCTACTGTGCCACCTAGCTGCCCATAAAAGATATAAAGGGGAAATGTTAAACCAAATAAATGAATATGAAAATATTAATCTAAATCTCTAAAATATGATGAAACAAAGATAATGTTAATATACAGTTGTCTCATTCAAGATGTACCCAAAGGGATCCTTACATACCATTTAGTGCCCCCCCCTTTCTATTTGAGTTTGACACCAGTGATATAAAGGATAGTGTGCCCCACGTTATAGATACACATGCATAAAACAGAGTCCTTGCCCTCTTGGAGCTTGCAATTCTAGTTGGGAAGACAAAATATGTACATTTAAAGATCAATAATATGAGAAAGTATATTTTTTAATGAAGCACCTAGAGAGTCTCCCCATATATATGGAATCCCCCTTCTAGCTGGACTCACCATAAGAGATCCTCCTTTGAACTGAATCAGGGGAGAGTGTATTTATTTGGATTGGGGGCATTGTAGAGTACCACTTCAGTGACAACAAACTGCTCCCTGCCCTAAAAGCCTATCTTTTTTTTTTTTTTTTTTAAATACACAAATGTTCTCCTGGGAACACAAGCAGCATGGTTGCAAATCCTGGAATACCACTCTCTCCAGAGAACTACTAGTTACACATGACCCAGAAAGCAATGGAGGGAAGCATTATAATTGCGAAAAGTCAACAGTGTGTATTTCCAACAATGACCTTCCTGTGAGAAATAACATAGGAATATATATACATATATATACATATATATATATATATACATATATATATATATATATGATCCAGGAAATATATGAACAGGAAAAAAGGTTGGATGAGATAAGGATCCAAGGTCAGCAGCCTGAGTGAGCACTGTACTGATTGTAAGCATCCCAGAAGATGGGAGGGCACAGACATGACAGGGTAGGCTAAATTATGGGTGCATCAGGTTATTTTGTCACATACCTGGTCTGCATCTAATGGGATCTTCCTCCTAATATATATATGGATAAATAAATATTTATTATTAAATATATATTAAATAATATACATTAAATAAATATATATTAAATAATATATATCCATATATATGTATATGGATAAATAAATATTCAATGTTCAGGCATTCCAGAAAGAGAGGGATGAGGCAGAAATGAGAATATCTTGCCTGAAGAATGTTGAGTGGATTAATTTGCTTGAATGAAACTTTCCTGTAAGGGAGAAGAGAGAAATATGGGTAAAAAATGAAATGTAAAAGCCAGACTTTATTTTTTATGGAGATATTGCTTCTTTTTTTCAATGACTTTGCATCATAAAACTAATACTCCTAACAAATAAGAACAAGCAATTAGCTCTAATTAAATGCCTACTATGTGACAGGTAGTGTGTGCTGGGTATACAAAGAAAGATCAAAATAAAAAAGTTCATGCCCTCAAGGAGTGTATATACTTACAGAGGAGATGATTAACAATTTAAAATGAAGAATAAAATTCCAAACGTAACCAAAAAATACCATAATCATATTCTGATAAAATTAAACTGTAACAAAATAATTACTTATTTGCTCTATATCCTCTTCTAATACTTTTCCCCCCTCTTCATAGAGTGCAAGCTTCTTGAGGGCAGGAGTTGCTGGTTTCAACTTTGTCATCATTCCCAGAAACTAGCCAAGTGCTTTAAAACATAGTAGATTCAAAATAAATGTTTATGGAATTGAATTTTGCCACTTTAAAAAAATTGTATTGATTTACTTTGTTTCTACAATATAAACATTTGCAGATTACTTCTCACTTCTTGAAAAGTCTCTTTTTAAAAAGTAAAACAATTCAATAACACTAAATCACATCTATTCCAATATCTCTATTTTTTCTTATATTAACAGGAGGCAGGTAGGTGGCTGAGTGAATTAAGAGCCAGGCCAGAGATGAGATGTCCTGGGTTCAAATTTGACCTCAGATACTTCCTAGCTTTGGGGCCCCAGGAAAGTCATTTAACCCCTATTGTATAGCCATAGAGCAAAATTTCAAAAACTTACAACAAAACATGAATAACATTAGCAGATACTAGTGGGTTATACAAGAAAGGAAGGGGGAGAAAGAGAGAGAGAGAGAGA
>NC_058130.1:34803639-34862335 GCF_016433145.1 Gracilinanus agilis | reverse complement strand
AGAGAGGGAGAGAGAGAGAGACAGAGAGAGAGAGAGAGAGAGAGAGAGAGAGAGAGAGAGAGAGAGAGAGAGAGAGAGAACATGAACAAGAACATGAACCAGGCAGGGTGTCAGAGGCCCCATCAAAGCGGGAACAGAGGTTAATTAATTAAACAAGGCTTCTAGCCATGAGGCCTCTTCCAAGGCAGGAGGCCTCTTGAGAGGTTAGTCCTCCAGAAAAGCCAAAGAAAAGGGAGTCAGCCTTTCACTTACCCACATGACAATCTAAAGGGAAGCAGTCTGAGGTCTCAAATCTGAGCTCCTCCAAGGCCAAGTTCAAAGGGCAAAATCCCCCCTCACAGGAAGTTACCATCATATTTAAAAGATAGTTCTTTGCATCACTTCCTGCATCAACCCTCCAGTTCTACATGGACAAATGGCAGTCTCAACCTTGTTTTAGACTGCCCAGGGGGCAGTCACTTGTTTTTGATTTATCACTCACTAGCACATGTGGGTCATAGACCTCCATACCTCGCCATTTAATTCTAAGTGGGGTGGGTATACAATATCCTCGTGGCTAAAGTCTAAAGAATGAATAGGGGAATAATTCCATCTTCACAGGTGATGATCATCAATTGGGGAATAGCTAAACAAACTGTGATATAGGAGTATGTGTTGTTTAACCTGCTACAACTTCCCCCAACAACTCCCACTTCCTTTGTGGGAGGTATCAGAGAAAGTTTTAAAGAGAGAGTTTGGGCACCTTTTCCCTTTCTCTACCCCAGATTTTCTTGGTCCTGAGCTCTCTCTTGCCACCCTTTTAGGAGATCTAACTCTTACTTTCCCTAGATTTTTCCTTTCCTAACTAAATAAAAAAACTTAACTATTCTATAAACCTAAGTTGTTTTCTGATCTTTTATTTGAGCGCAGAAGGGCTCTGGTCAATTTCCCCCTGCCAGGGCTGGGGACCACTACCTTCCTTTCCCTTCCTCTACCTTCATCTCTCCTTTCTCCCATCCAGCCTTCTTCCTACCTTCCTCCTATCACCTTCCAATCCTCCCTTCACTCTCACAAATATAATAGAATATCATTGAGCCTTAAGAAATGATGAAAGGAATGGTTTCAGAGAAACCTGGATAGATTCATATGAACTGATGCTCAGTCAAGTGAGCAAAATTATAAGACCAATTTATGCAACATTATAAAGAAAAATAACTCTGGAAGACTTAAGAACTCTAATCAGCCCAATAATGGGCCACAACTGCAAAAAAGTGATTATTAAGTATGTTACATCCAGAAAGTTAATTGATTTTGAGCATAAAATTATATACATTTTTTAGACATGGGTAACTCAGGAATATGTTGTGCTTGACTGTAAATATGTCATAAGAATTGTTTTTCCAATGAAAAGGGGAGACAAAATAGATGTAAGTAAATTAAAATTTAAAAAAAAAAAAAAACAAGAGAAATGTTGAAGGCAAATCAGTATACATTTAGCTGAAGTTACTCTTACAATTTTTAGTTGAATCTTTATATTGAAGGAAACTCAAAAAGCAATAATTCTTTTCTCTTTGTCTATACCTATTCTCTCAATTTCTTTTTTCTTGTCCTTTTGGTATCACTAGCATTTCCACACTATATCAAATAATAATAGTAATAACAGATACTCTACTTAATTGTGATCTTATTAAGAAAGACTCCTAATTTATCTCTACTATATCGTGGCTCTTGGGTTTATAGATACTATGTTCCATGTTAAGAAAAAGTCTGTCTATTTCTATGCTTTTAAGTATTTTTAATAAATGTAATAAATGTGAATTGGGGGCAGCTGGGTAGCTCAGTGGATTGGGGGCCAGGCCTAGAGACAGGAGGTCCTGGGTTCAGATCCGGCCTCAGACACTTCCCAGCTGTGTGACCCTGGGCAAGTCACTTGACCCCCATTGCCTACCCTTGCCAATCTTCCACCTATAAGTCAATACACAGAAGTTAAGGGTTTAAAATTTAAAAAAAAAATGTGAATCTCAAGTTTCTTTTGCACCTATTGACAGAACTTTGTTATTGTTCATTATTAATAATTTTTCAATTGTATTTATAGTTTCTTAATATTGAACTAACACAGAATTCCTGATATAAATCCAAACTGCCTTTGGTTTACATAAACAGTATTTGCATCATGCACCTATAGCTTCTATACTAATATTTTATTCAATATTTTTGCTTCAAAATTCATTAGGGACATAGGTCTTTGTTTTTTTCCTCTGCTTTGTCTCTGGTTTAGGAATCAAGACTATATCAGTAAAATTTGGTAAGATCCTTGTTGGAAAAGTGTCCATTTCAGGTAAATCTATCTGGTCTTGGGCTTTTTTCCCCATTTGAGATAAGCATTTTTAGCTCATTCAATCTTTTTTCTGAAATTGTATTAAGAAAGAGAAAGAAAGGGGAAAAAGGAGACAGAGAGAGAGAAGGAAGGAAAGAGAGAGGGAGAGGGAGGAAGGAAGGAAGGAAGGAAGGAAGGAAGGAAGGAAGGAAGGAAGGAAGGAAGGAAGGAAGGAAGGAAGGAAGAGAGGGAAATATAAGGGTCTGAATAGTTGCTAAATGATTCCAGAAACCAAATTCTGATTAGGTTTGAGAGTGAGTTATTGTAGATGTCCAAATGTGCTTATTTAATATATGTGACATTGTGGATGAATAGAGAACAGCATAGGGTAACTTGGAGTCAAAGGATATTCAGCCCATTTAAATTCTTCCTCTTCCTTTTAATTCACTCCGTGGCCACCGGTCAGAATGCTAAACTTCTCTCACCCTCAGGCAAATCTCTAAGACCTATGTAGATAGCTTACAGTTTTGGGTTATGGTAAGAGGGAGTTCCCTCACTGATAAAATCATAAATTTCATACAGTAATAAAACACTCTGAACTCTTTTTATATCTTTTCAGTCACTCTGTGAAGTGGTACAAGTTTTATTATCCCCACTTAAATAAAAAACTGAGCCCAGAAATTAATTTATTTGTCCAAATAGCAAAGCTAGAATTTGAACCCACAAATCCTGATTCCTGCTTCTCTTCAATGCACCCATAATATTCAGATGGAAGAGGGGCTCATTTCAAATGGTAAAAATGAGACCTGGCAGAAACATGACCCACAGAAAATATAGAATGTGGCTGTGTTGTTTGTAGACTGTAAACATTGGAATCAGTCAAATAGAAGGCTGTACCCAAGTTATTTTCCTGAGCTAAGAAGACCAGGGATTGGCATCTGGTTCCAGTGTAGATACTTTGTGATTCAGAAAGTATCAGAAATTGTAAATTTGACAATCATAAGTGAAGGCAACTTGTGGGACTGCATTTGGACATTAACTCATTATCTATAACCATGGCATGAATGCATTGTTGTTGAAGACAACCACCAGAAAGATCCAGCCATTTGGGAAAGCAATTTAGGGCTAAACCCCCAAAGTCACTAAATTGTATATACTTCTTGCTACAGTGATATCAAATACTAAGCTTCTATCCCAAGAAGATAAAAGAAAGAGGAAAAGACCTATATGTACAAAAATAATTATAGCAGCTCTTTTTATATTGGCCAAGATCTGGAAATTAAATATTAATTGAAAAACAGAGGAACAAACTGTGATACATGAATAAAATTGCATAGTATTATACCAAAAGAAATGGTCAAAGTAGTTGGTTCAGAGAAACCTGGGAAGATTTGTAGGAACTGATACAAAGTGTAATGAGGAGAACAATCTGTACAATAGCAACATTGTAAATATAAACAACTTTAAAAGAGTTAAGAATGCTGATCAATACAAGCACTAATTCCAGAGTACTCTGACAAAGAAGGGTACCCACCTCCAAACCAGAGGGTGATGGACTCAAAGTGTAAAATGAAACATATCTTTTCACAAATGATCAATATGGAAATTATATATACATACCTATTACAGGGTTTGTTTGTTTGTTGTTTTTTTAACCTTCCTCTTAGAATCAACATTGTGTATTGATTCTAAATCAGAGGTGGGGTATGGGCTAGGCAAAGGGGGTTAAGTGACTTGCCCAGTGTCACACAACTAAAAAGTGCCTTAGGCCAAATTTAACCCCAGGATCTCTTGTCCCTAGCTCTGACTCTCTACCCACTGTGTCACTTAGCTGCCCCCAGTTTATTTGTTTTTAATGAAGGAGAAAAAAAGAGTGATAAGTGAGGATTCAGAGCTCCTCACCCCCCCCCCCAAAAAAAAAAGAAAAGAAAGGAGAGTCACAGAAGGATTTTTTTAAATGCAAAGAAAACAATAGTAAGGTAGAAGGAATCACAAATAAGCAGGTCTTCATAGGAAGTTACATGTTGAATTTATTAAATATTTAAAAAGAAAAGAAAGTTCTACATAATAATTGAATCAGTTTCATGTAAAATCCTGTTCTTCAAATCAGAAATAATGACAGTTTTCTTAAAAGATCTTTAAGCCTCTATCATATATTAGATGAGGATTATAGATTTAAAAATTATTTTAAAATTACAGAAATTATCCGGGTCAACTCCTTTTAGCAATTGGAGTAACTAAGACCTATTGAAGGGAAATGATACCTACAATACAGAAATATATAAAGAGGAAAAAAGTATCTTCTAGTTATGTATATACCATTACATACATTATTTTCCAAAAGGTTAATAATCTCAAGGGAAATAACAGTAGTGGGGGGGAGTGGTAAACAAGGGTTCTATAAGTACCAGATCTCAAAGGATGCTATAAAGTAATAATTATTAAAATAATTTATATTTTTTTAAAAAGAGAGATCACTCAGTGTAACAGATTAAGTAGACAATACACAGAAGAAAGTGAAAACAATAGAATCATGTTCTATAAACCCAAAGACTCGTGTTACTATGGGTAAGCGCTTTTTAACAAAAACTGCTAGGGAAACTGAAAGTAGTTTGGCAGAAATTGCTTAGAGAACAGCATTACACACCATATACCAAGACTAACTCCAAATGGATACATATCCAGGTACAAAAGTTGACATAATTACTTTTAGATCTATGACTAGAGGAAAAGTTCATGACTAAACAAGTGATAGAGAAAGAGTGTGACAGACAATTTTGATTATATAAAATTGAAAAATCATTGCACAAACATCTAATATAAAAGAACTTAGATGGGAACAGGTAACTAGGAAAAAATTTGCCGCAAAGATATCTGATAAAGGTCTCATATATAAGGATTTGATTCAAATTTATAAAATTAAGAGCAATTCTCTAATAGATAAATGGTCAAATGATATGATTAGGCAACTTTCAAAGAATTAAATATAAGCTATCAACAATAAATTGAGGAAATGCCATAAATCACCAATAATTTTTAAATGTAAATTAAAGCAATTCTGAGGTTCCACTCCATACTCATTATTAGCACAGATGATAAAAGAGAAAAATGACAAATGTTGAAGGACTATAGGGTAGACTGATACATTATTGATGAAGCTCGGAATTAATCTAACCATTCTGGAAAGTTCTTTAGAATTATACCCCAAAAGTTCTTAAACTGTCTATACCAGTGATGGGCAAACTTTTTAGAGGGAGCCAAAGGAAAGGAAATACTCATCTATCAATCTGTTTCTAAGACAACTCTTTCGAAGTTTCATTGTATTGGTCAGATTAGGAATAATGTCACACAGCCCGAGAGAACATTTCAGGGGGCTGCATCTGGCCGGAGGGCTGTAGTTTGCCCCTCACTGGTCTATACTATCTGACCTAGCTATACCACTAGTAGACCTATATACCCTTTCCCTGACCAAAAAAAAAAAAAGAATGAAATGTTCTCTATGTACAAGCTGTTCTTTCATGATAGCCAAAAATTGGAAACTAAGGAATGGTTCTATTGGAGAGTAGCTAAACAAATTGTGATATATGAATGTCATGGAATATTATTATGTCCAAAAAATGACAAAATGAATAATTTCAGAGGAAACGGGAAAGTAGCTGAGCAAAGTGAGTAGAAATAAGCTTACAATTTATACAATAGCAACATTACAGAGAAAAGAAAAAAGCTTTGAAAGACTTAGAATTCTGATAAACCACAATTCAAAAGAATGAAAACGAAACATGCCACTCACCTCCTGCCAGTGATGTAACAAACTTAAAAAGCAGGAAAAAACAATACTTTTCTGATGATAGCCAGTGTAGGAATTTGTTTTGCTGGGTCACAAATATTTTTGGTGAAAATTTTTTGTTTGTTTTATTAATGTTCAGTTGTGCTGGGAGCAGTATGATGGAGAGATTATTTTTCTAGAATCTGAATTTGAGTCTATCAGGCATACTCTTAATCAAACAGAATGGTCTTTGTTCAATGTTTGGAGGTCTTGCAGGCTTGGCCTCCATGGAGATTTATCAGAGAACAATCTGGATCTATCTGGTAGAGATAGTATGGTGATAAGAAAAATCTTCTAAGAATTCCCTAGCCTGTTAGAACTTGCTAATGAATGACTAGGAGACCCATTAGGAGTACTGTGCTAGAAAATAGTTGACTGAAACACATTTAATACTTCAGAGGAATTAGAAAATCAAAAGCTATAATAAGGCAAAATACAGAAGCATCTCCTAAAGTGACTGTTTAGAGAAGCAATCCTCAATGGCTTTGCCTTCCTGTGTTAGCAAGATCACTTGTGAGAATCTTTAAAAAGATAAGGCTCCATGAAAGAAATCTTAACCTCATTTCCAAAAGTAGTTATCCCTTCCATCTCACAACTCTCTCCATCACTGTTTTGATAAATCACGGGGCAGCATAAATAATTATGGAAATTTTAAGAAAGTTTTGTGGAAGCTGCAGATGAAACAAGAAGGCCAGTTGATGATACAGAAAGTTTTAAAACTCAGAAATGCATACTTAACGCAAAATTTACAGTAAGGTCCTATAAAAACTCCACAAAAGAAAAAGAAAAAAATCAGACTTCTCTAGTATGAAGGGAGGGTTAAAAATTCTTACTCTGATTTTCCAGATTGCAAAGGTATGGAAGGGATAACCAAACATGAGTGCCTAAAGCAGAGATGCCTAATCTTTTTTTTTGTATGTGTCCTGGACCCTTTTGGCCTTTGAGACCCTTCTCAGAATAATGTTTGTTGCTTATATTCATGTCTAAAGGAAATGCTAAATTGTAGTTAGAAGTTAGTAAGACTAACTAAATAAAGATTTTTTTTCCCATTCAAGTTCATGAATCAGTGGCTACTAAGCTGAGAAATCCTAACTTAGAATGTGTCCAAAGACGAAGTCAGAAGGACGGAAAGATGGGAATGAAGAGAGATCCGAAAAGACTTACTTCTGAGAGAAGACAGATGAAAGTGAATCATGAAATTTTAGAATTAGGAGGAATCATAGAAGTCATCTTGTCCAATACCTTCCTCTATATAGTCAGTATCCAGAACAAGGAAGAAGTCTCTGAGAGATCATTTTTAGTAATGAGGAATTCAGTTCCTTATGAGGAAACCCATTTTATTTTGGCCCACCTGCAATTGTTAAAAAGTTATTTATTTTTTATCATTGAAGTTGAGCAAATAATCAGGATTGAATTTTGGAAATAAGATATAGATTGCCACTTGGTCCTCTGAAAAAATATTGGACCTACTCCAGCAAGCCATTCCAAAAGGATTCAGATTAGGCCAAATAAGAATTCTGTAGAGTCTTTTAAATCACGTTTAATGAACTTGTTTGGGACTCACAGTATGATTTAGATATATTCTTCTTTCATAATAGTGATCTAATCACCATAGTCTAAAATAGCCTGTGTAGAATTCAGAAAATGGATGAGAACTATGTAGAAGAGGCTACATGCTCAAATGTATAAATAAATCAAATTGTTCCACACGCTCATGATGTGGATATTCCCCAGCCAATGATGGAGATCCCCATCCATCATGCACAGCTCTTGCCTATGTCTTCCAATCAGGTCAATATAGAGGGCCAACCTAAATTGCTGGGAGCCTTTCCTCAATTTCTCTTGACATTTCAAGGATACCAATCCAGCCCTCTGGCTCTCCATTCATTTTTCTCACCATTTAACCAGCCCATCTTCTTTTTCACTCATACATATGTGAAAAAAAAATTCCTCATTGGAGATGAGAACCTAGGTTCACACATTGGATCTGTCACTTATTGAAAAGGAAAGGGAAAGAGGGAAGGAGAAAAAAATATCCTAGCATTTTAGAGCTCGAAGATCAGATATCCCCGGTTCAATTTGCCCCATTTACAGAGGGCAGAACTGAAACCAAGAGAGTCTGGAATTAATCAGTCATCCTTCATAACTGATCATTATTATTTTTTTAATTTCACATGGGGAAGAAAAATTGAGTGTCACTTAATGAGAGCACCAAGCTCTTAGATTCCCGGAGTACCTTCTAGTTATCCTGAGATTTGACCTAGGCTATAAAATAGATGATGGACATGATTAGCACCTCATCCAAATACAGTAAAGAGTAATAATGGTAACTGGCATTTATATAGAACTTTATTTATTTATTTAAATAGGTTCATGAAATCCTCTAGCCTGATCATCTCAGCTGGGCTTCTCAACTCTCCTGGGAGGTACATATTTTATAGTTGCTGAGACTGAGCTTGTGTGATCTAGGATGGGTCACTTCTCCTCCTTATCTGAATGGAAGGGTGGAGTTGATTGATTCATTCATTCAAGTCATTCCACCCCTTTTAAAATGAGATAAGATGTCTTGTTATTGCCTTAACCCAGGGGAAATCAATCAATCAATCTTAATCCTAGGTTTTCTGGGAGGGCGGGGTGGGGTTTAAGACCTTTACCTTCTCTCTTGGCATCAATACAGCTTATTGGTTCCAAGGCAGAAGACCTGTAAGGGTTAGAAAGTGCCTGAGTTCACATTTGAACTCAGGACCTCTGAACTCTAGGACTGATTCTCAATTGGTTGCCCCTTAGGTTTTAATTTTTAATAGCTCATGGGCTTTAGACTAAAAAGGAAAGATTTTGAAAGTGTAATGCTTTCACCTGGGACAAAAATTCATTGAAGCTGGAAAAACTTGATTGCATCCTAGGAGTTAGTTATTCATTTTCAAGCTAGTTAGAATTGGAGTCAATTGTAAAAGTCGCAAATGTGGCTTTCTGTTTAGTAAAACCTCCATACCAACTGACAGGGAGAAGAAAAGGCAAGGCCTGAGCTTCAGGATTAGTCTACAAGTCTTGTAACCTAAACTCCTTGGGCTAGAATAAGATCTTTCCATCTTGAAGGGTCTAAGGCAAGGGTCCGCAACCTTTTTGGCCATGAGAGCCATAAATGCCTGCAGAAGGAGTTGGAATATGGGGCAGGGGCTGAAGGGCCCCCTGGGGGCTCTGCCCGGACAGACCGGTCTGGAGGTGGAGCCAGATATTGCTCGAGAGCCCTATGTTGCTGACCCCTGGTCTAAGGGATATTGGACTTCCCATCTTACCACTGGTGTGTTTCTAGCATATCCATATTGGCTGATAGAAGTCTATATTTGGACAAGGACAGATTTGGTATAGAATCATAGCTCCCCAAAGAGTCCAGGAAAGAAACTACATCCGGCCTAGGGCCAACTATTTCAGTACATCCAAGTAGGAAAAAGAGACCTCTAACCAACCAGGAACTGTGAGTTCCTAAGATAAAAGTACTCAACAAATTGGAGTCCATTTCCCTTTGGATTCTGTATGTACTTGTGGGAGAGGCACAGACTCCTGGGAGGACATTTTGTACCAACTGTTTTTATTATACCACATTAAAAAATATCTTTTTTTTTTAAGTGAATTAAGTAATACTACATGTATAACCCATAGGAATTGCTTGTCAACTCTGGGAGGGGATAGGGAAGATGAGAGGAAGACAACATGAATCATGTAACCATGGAAAAAAATTTTTAAATGTTTTTATTTAAAATTTTTAAAAATTTAAAAAATAAATATATAAATAAAAGAAAGTGACTTATGGCTAACTGACTAAATTCTCAAAACTGTCAAAGGTAAAATTGACAACCTTTCTACATGAGAACCCCCTGAGAGAGGAAAAAGTCTGCACTAATTATAACAAACTAACTATATATATATATATATATATATATATATATATATATAATACTCCCATCCATAATGATACATTTGTTATGACAAATTGTTTTTTTAATTTTTTTAAATTTTTTTACATAGTTACATGATTCTTGTTGTCCCCCTCCCCTCTTCTTTACCTCTTCCCAGAGATGACAAGCAATTCCACTGGGCTATAAGTGTTTTATCACTCAAATCCTATTTCCATATGTAAGAATGAAAGCAAGCCCTGACATTTTTGAAAAAACTGTCATTAAAATGTTGGAGAAAGAAGAACCAAGTGATTGTGGGAAGAGCAGAGACTTCTGGGAAAGAGAACCCTGACCAGGGGCTTTTAGGGGGGGAAGGAGCCAGTGAAGGAGGGAAAGATATCTGGCTCTGTGATCCTCAGAAGTGACCATCAGTGGGGCAGCTGGGTAGCTCAGTGGATTGAGAGTCAGGCCTAGGGACAGGAGGTCCTAGGTTAAATCTGGCCTCAGACACTTCTCAGCTATGTGACCCTGGGCAAGTCACTTGACCCCCATTGCCCACCCATACCACTCTTCCACCTATGAGCCAATGCACAGAAGTTAAGGGTTAAAAAATTTTTTTAAATTAAAAAAAAAAGAAGTAGCCATTGGGTTTTCCCAGATTTATAAAGAAGACCTGCTTTTTCTGAGACATCTTGTTTCCAGTGTTTCACTTGTACCATCTACAGTGCTAACAGAGTTTGGGGTTTCTGGACTTCCTTGGAAGAGCCATTCCCTGAACCCCACTTGCCTTGGGCTTTGCTCAGCTGTATCCCACCTAGATTTACTACAACCATAGCTTTTGGAATTTAATTAGTGGGTTTGGGAAAGTGAAGCTTTGATCAGGGAACACCATGTCTGACCTTTGGGTCTGTGGCTCAGTGGGTACCTGGCAGAGTGACAGACTTTGGATTAGAGATACCCTGCACCCCCTACTAATCCCCTGCACCCCCTTTCCTGCTGAACCCCTATTTCCATTCCATTTGCCTTGTTGTTTCTGAAATAAACACCCAAGATTTTCTAGATCAGATCTGCTTGATTCATTTGGTGGGAGGCTTACTGGAACGGATAGTGAAGGGAGTCAGGCTGATCTCCATTTTAAGCCTGACCCCCTGCTGGGAGGAAGGGGAAGTTTCTGTGTACCCCAACTGGCACCAACATCCAATTGGGGTGTCACTCATTTCTCCTTGAGAGGGATACCATTCCTTCAACCCCTCAACCCTGGCACGACCTTCAGGGGTCCCCCATTTCCCAAGGAGATCCCCTTACCCAGTAAATAGGAGTGGCTGTGATGGAGGAGGGGGTCATCCCACATCTTACTTGCTGGTCCACCATTAGACCCCAATCCTCCCAAACACCCCCCTTTTTCACATGTTAATCATTTCTGTAATAGGGTAATCTCTTAAAACCAAAACCCCAAACCATAGACCCAAATAAACAAGTGATAAATCATAAGTTTCTTTTATGTTTCTAATCCCACAGTTCTTTCTCTGGATGTGAATACTATTCTTTCTCCAAAGTCCCTCAGTGTTGTCCTGGATTATTGCATTGCTTTCAATAGCAAAGTCAATCACATTTGATCATCCCACAATGCTTCAGTTATTGTGTATAATGTATTGTAACAAATTCTAAAGGTTAATACCTCTGGGGTACTGTAAGATAGGCAAAACATTAATATACGTCATCTCCTGTGAGCGTGGGGGCATCATTTACAAATGATGATTTGGCCAGACTTTTTGTTTAGGAAACAAGATAGTTATTATTCTATTTTGGGACACACAATAAGCCTGAAAAGACTTTTTTCTGTTTTCTAATGTGTTTCATTCACTCCTCAGCATTTCACTCTATTGAGTTCCCATGGCTATGAAGGGTGAAGGTCCGAAAGCCCCTGCCACAGGTGGGTATAGATGGTAGGTGAAGATGTCTCAGAGGGCTTCAAGGTTGACCATTGTAGCTGATGGGTGGGAAGTTGGAGCCTGTTCTCTACAAGAGACCAAGTTAGAACATTTCTTTCTTCTCTAGAGGATGTCTCTGTCTCTTGGTCCTGAAGTTGGTCTATCTGGTCTCGAATTTGGGAACAATATTTCCACTTCAGCTGAGTTGAAGGATGCACCTGGATAATTCTGGTGTGTGTGTGTGTGTGTGTGTGTGTGTGTGTGTGTGTGTGTGTGTGTGTTGGGGAGGGAACAGTATTCAGTTCTGCTTTTCTGCTGGCTCATTCAAAACTCCAGGTCCCCTCTTGGAACAGGTGCTATTTGCTTAACATCACCTTAGCAGCCAGCCCTTGAAGATGAGGGGGGCCTCCCTCACCTGCTGTGTGTGTGAGTCCAGTGTTTGCTCTTCTAAAGGTAACACAGAAGTCAGATCCCGGAGGTGCAGGCATTGTACCATGGCTGGGGCCCCATAAAAATAAACACCATTGTTTTTATACACACATTTTAAGTAGATCTGTGTGGGTGGAAGTACTAGATAATTATATTTATTTTAGGTGGGTTGCTATTATGAAGTTTCTAAATCTAGTCGCCTCTGCTTTTAAAAAAAATGATAAATAGCCTCATAAAAGATCCTCGGATAATAATGAGGCATTTATGGAGTAATGGCCACTGGGATTTATTCTCTATTTGTTGAAATAAGAGAAGGGCTTTGCATCCTTCTCAGGCTCAGCTTTCCTTTTGGAATGTGGCTGGAATCTCTCACTGAGGCAAAAACCAAATTGAATTTCCCACTATTCAAATATAAATATTTTGTTTATGCGTCAATATCTTCCTTATCAGTGGGGAATTCTACATCTTCTTAAAGTTTTGACTTGGTTTCCAGGCCTTCCATAATCTGAGTCTCACCCTAAGAAAATAGCCTTCCTTTCTTCATAGTTTATCTAATTCACACACTATCCATAGGCTCATAGATTAGATATGAGAGACAATCTAATCCAGGCTCTCCTTCCCCCATTTTAAAATAAGACCCTTGCTTAAATGACTTCTCCAGTTACACAGATAGTGGCCCGGATGGAATTTGAACTTGGGTCCTTGGATTCTAAATCTCGCATTCTTTCTACTGCATGATTTCCCCAACACATCTCATCTCTTTCTTTCTCTTCCTTCTTTCCTTCCTTCTTTCATTCAACTCTTGCTCACACATAAAGAGTCAAAGGGTATAACATAAAAGAATGCCTCTGCTGCTTGCTATCTGGGTGACTTTAAACAAGTCATTTTCTCTCTCTGGATCTTAGTTTCCCCATCTGAAAAACAAAGCAGTTAAATGAGATGATCTCTAAGGCTAAAGCAATGAATGCTACATGGATCAATAGAATGAGAGTCAGATCCAGGGATGGGAGGTCCTGGATTCAAATATGACCTCAGCCACTTCCTAGCTGGATGACCCTGAACAAGTCACTTAATACCCATTGACTAGCCCTTACTCCTGCCTTGGAATCAATACTTGGTATTGATTTTAGGATAGAAGGTAGGGGTTTAAAAAATATCAATAAATTCAGCATATTAAAAAAGGAAGAAAGCACTAACAAATAGGGTCAGAGATCAGGTAAAGTTTGTGGGAGCAGCATTGGCATGCTGGGAAGAATGTGGAAGGAAGAAAATGAAGAATGACTTTTTCTTTCTCTCTTTTTCCTTTCTTCCTTGTAAATTATATTTATGCCTTTTGTTTTTTATCACCTTCATTGTCCAATATATTTCTCTTCTTCTTCCATGAATAGGCGTGAAAGAAAAAGAATTACAATTCAGTAAACTAGTCAAGATATTAATCAAAGACAAAATTCTAGTTAACACTCCACAGCCCCATGCCTCCAAAAAGAAGAGAAGTAGAAAGCGAGAGAGGAAGTGAGTTCTTTCTCATCTTTTTTTTCTCCAGGGCTGAGATTGATCATTGTAATTCCAATGTTCAGTTTTAGGTTGTTTTTGATGTTGTAATTCTTTTTTACTTTATTTATGTTGATATTATTGTGTATGGGACATATAAGTAGCCCAGTAGATAAAGTGCTAATCCTAGAATCAGGAGGATCTGAGTTCAAATCCAGACTCAGATACTTATTAGTTATATGGTTCTGGACAAGTAATTTAACCCTGTTTGCCTCAGTTTCCTCATCTATCAAATGGGCTAGAGAAATAAATGGTAAATCACTCTAGTATCTTTGCCAAGAAAACTTTAAATGGGGTCACAAAAAATGGGGTCAGACACAACTGAAAAATAACTATCAATCTTTGTATATATTGTTTTCCTGGCTCTGCTTTCTTCATTTTGCATCAGTTCGCATAAGTGTAAACTCTATGTTTGTTATCCTATTTAAATCCCAGTCATTTCTGGAGCAAGCTACCTTCACTCCACCACCCTCCTCAAATTCTTCCCTATGGAATCATCTGCACTTTGTCTCCTGAGTCTCTGGGCTCTAATAGGTGAACTTTCACCTCATTTGCCCCAAACCCAAACTCCAACGACTTCTTGACTTTTTTTTTCCATTTTCTCCTATTACAGTAAAAGCTCCTGAAGAGTAGCTTATAATTAAAACCCTAAAAACTATGATCCCCAGCAAAACTACAATTCCCAGAACCCTACTCACTTCTTGTCATTACCTGCTGACATAGACTGGATATAAATTGGGTTGAGGTCTCTCTCTCTCTCTCTCTCTCTCTCTGTCTGTCTCTCTCTCTCGGTCTCTCCTTCCTGTCGTGGTTTTGGTGGTGCGGGTCTTTTTAGCAGGTAGATTAGCTTGGGTACATGGTTTTATTTTGTTAGAATAATTACCTTTTTATTCCTTTGCTTCAAATTATTATAAATAAATATTATAAAATATAATATTTAGAGTTGTTATATATTAATTTTAATTTTACAGTAAGAACTATATTCCTTACATTTGTGATGTCATTACTCAGCACAGTACTTGGGATATACTAAATACTTAATAAATGCCTTTTCATTCATTCATTCATTCACTTATTCATTCAGTCAGTCAGTCATAGACCTTATTGAAGTAGTGTAATAGGAAGAGAGCTGGATTAGGAGTCAGAGGATCTGGGTTCAAATGTTAGGTCTGTCATTTAACTACTTCCTCTCTGGGCCTCAGTGGATTGAGCTCTGTAGATTCCATGTAGGTGATATAAATTAATTTATGTGATATAAATAAATTATGATCCACTTCATTCATGTGATAATTTATTTAGTCATTCCCTGGTTGATGGCCATCTGCTTTGTTTTCAATTTGTTTCTACTATAAGAAGTGCTACTACAAACATTTTAGTATATTTATAGCCATTCTTTTTATCTTGGACCTCCTTGGAATGTAGACATCGCATCTCTTCTGGGTTACTTCCACCAATTTATACTTACACACACAGGTTCATTTTCCAAATGGCTGAACTCCTTCCCACTTCTCCATCATGCCCCAGGAAAATATTCCTCCTTCAAAATATACATCACTCTGTAGGACGCCTAGAATCCCTCCCTCTTTCTGAATGAAGAAATACTTTTCTTCACAGAACCTCCATCTTAGGAGGGAGCCCAAGTTAGCTGTCCCTTCATTTCTCACCTAGCTATGGTCCTCTGAACTTCTCCATCATTCTCCTCATTAGAAACCTTCCTGCTTTCCCCTTCCAAAGCATTTTACTTCCTTTTGTATATTATCTCCCCCTATTAAACATAGAAGAAGCCTAATAACTATATATTGACTGACTGACTGGTTGGGCACCCAGAGAGATTACTATTACTCTCAGATTCTAGGAGTAACCCTTTAGGGGATAGTCCTATTACTCTAGGTCCATGGTGGCAAACCTATGGTGTGGGTGCCAAAGAGGGCATGCAGAGCCCTCTTTGTGGGCATGTGCTCTATCACCTGCCAGAGTTCATTACTAAAAAGGCAGAGGGCCTCAGGCAGAGCTGCTTCCTTCCTCCTCTTCATCTCATCTGAGGACTTTTTTTCACTTCACCTGCCTCTCTGTCTAGCAGTTCAATAGGAGCATTTCTTCCCTCCTGTCTGAGGTAAGATGATAGGGGGTGGGGCACTCAGTCTTGGGTGGGGGGGATGGCACATGGTCTCTAAAATGTTTGCCATTACTGTTCTAGGTCCTGAGCCCCTATTGTTAAGTTGCCATTAATAATTGGGCATTAGACTAAATTTATTTAAAATTTTTTTTCTAAAATGATATAACAAGAACATTAGTTTAAAAAACATTCCTCCCCACCCCAAAAGAAGCCTAGGGCATACTTTCCAAAAAATACATAAATGTGATAGGAACGTAGCCATCTCTGGAGAATATGCCTCACCAAACTACTGAGAGTAGGAGCCTGCTTGTCCTCGTGTAGCTATTACCCAGTTGGCCAGACTCTCAAAAATGTTTGATTTTGATTGTGTTTTATGTTTAATGAAGTCTGTTTAAGGTCTATGGATAGGATACAAGTGTGGCAAAAAAGAAACTAAGAATTCCTTTCCCCTTTTTAGAATCCTCATCTAGCTCCCATCAATTGCAGTTCTCTCTTGGTCACTTCTTTCTATCATGAGAGATCACTCTTCCTGAAGTCCTCTCCTTCCTTAGCTAACTTCTTTCTATGTCTGTCTGTCCTTGTTGTGTTTCTCTGGTCTGGAGACAAACACTTCCCTCCTCATCAACTACCGATGCTCTGTAGACCCTGTAGCTCCTGCCACCATTGATTTCCACAAGTTGATGGAACCTCTGAATCTTCTGAACTCACAAAGTATGAGATCCGGAGGACATATCCATCTCAGTGGCCAATCTGATAAGAAAAAGATCAAAGAGGTGGAGAAGACCCTATGATCAGACCAGGCAGACACTCCCTCTCCCATCTGACTCTTAAGACTAGCTCAAAACATGTCTCACTTCCAGAAAGAAAATACAAAAACCAAAGAGCTGAGTTTTGTATGACACTTGAGCGATCAGTTCTTTTGTTTCAGCAGCCAATAGAAGGACTCTTCATCATCACACACTGTAAGCCCCTGAATGTGGCTGGACATAGGCTCACTCAAACTTCCCCATAGAGGTCTGGAACCAGGCAGGAATTGTCTAGAAATATTCCAAGGAATGACCCCTAAAGGTCTGTTCACCCAAATTACATATGCCTAGCAATGGAATCCCTGGTTCAAGAGATACAAATGTTTTAATTACTTTAACATAATTATGAATTAGAAAAGGATTATAAGAAGAACATGCATTCTAGGATTATTTAGTTCTATTCTTCTTCTTGGAATATAAAGGCAGCCAGGTATGGTAGATATAATATTGGATTCAGAGTCAGAAAGACCTGAGTTTGAATCCTACCTTCCATGCTATATGTATCAGTCAGTGAATTAGCATTTATTAAGTGACTACTGTATGCCATATTGAGGATATTAAGAAAGACAAAAGAGAGTCCCCCCTCTCAAGGAGCTCACATTCTAATAAAAGAGATGGCATGCAAACAGTTATGTATAGACAAGATATATACAGGATAAATCGGAGATAATCAATAGAGGAAAGACATTAGCACTGAGGGGTACTATGAAAAGCTTCTTATAAAGCATGTGACTTGAGCTGGAACTTGAAGGAAGCCAGGAAAGTCTAGAGGCAGAGATGGGAAGAGAGAGAATTATAGACCTGTCAAACAGTGAAAAATTTCACAATCAGGAACTGGAATATTATGTAAAAGGAAAAGCTAGAAGGCCAGAATCAATGGATCACCAAATATGTGGAGGGGAGGTTAAAAAGGAGGGCCAGGTTACTACTGAAGGGCTTTAATGCTATACAGAAGATTTTATATTTGATCCTAGAGAAAACAGTAGTCATTCGAGTTTATTGAAAAAGGGGGTAATATAATCAGTCTTGCACTTTCAGAAGATTGATTTGACAGCTGAGTTGGGGATGGAAGGAAGACCAACCAGCAGGCTGTTTCTAGTCTAGACATGGGGTGATGAGAGCCTACACCGAGGGGGGCAATAATGTCATTAGAAAGAATGGAGAAGGGGCAGCTGGGTAACTCAGTGGATTGAGAGACAGGCCTAGAGATGGAAGGTCCTGGGTTCAAATCTGGCCTCAGACACTTCCCAGCTGTGTGACCCTGGGCAAGTCACTTGACCCCCATTGCCTACTCTTACCACTCTTCTGCCTTGGAGCCAGTACACAGTATTGACTAAAAGACGGAAGGTAAGGGTTTAAAAAAATAAAAAAGAATGGAGAATATGCCAGAAGTGTTATGAAAGTAGAAACAAAAGAATATGACAAGTGATTGGATATGGAGGCTGAAAGAGTGAGAAGCTAGAGATGACCCCTAGAATGCCAGTTTGGATGTCTGGATGGTAAAATCCATTTCAATAACAGGGATGCTAGGAAGAGAGGGGAGTCTGGAGGACTTTAGTTTTAGATAGGTTAGTTTTAGATAGGCTGAGTTTAAGACGTCCATGGGCCATCCAGTTCAAGATATCCAATAGGCAATTGGAGATGAGAAACTGGAGGCCAGGAAATAGGTTAGGCTTGGACAAGTAGATCTAAGAGTCATCTGCATAGAGATGATTATGGAAACCATGGAAGCTGATGAGATTATCAAATAAAATACCTTAGAGGAAAAAGAAAAGAGACCTCAGGACAGAGCCTTGTGGGACAGCCAGAAATAGAAGTAATAATGTGAATGGAGATAGAACAAAAGAGAAAAGGAGTGGTCAGATGGATGGAATGAGAACCAGAAGAAAGCAATGACATAAAAACCAAGAGAGCAGAGTGTACCAAGGAAAAGAGGGTGATGGACTATATTAAAGACTAGAGAGATATCAAGAAAGATGAAGACTGAGAAAAGGCCCCTAGATTTGTCCAACAAGAGATCACTGATGGTTTTGGAGAGAGCATTTTTCAACTAAATGCTGAAGTTGGAAACCAGCAGAATTTGATTCAATGATAAATATGGATTGAATGAATCACAAAGGTAGAGAGCTTGCTGTGTGATGGTGGACTTGGAGCCTGGAAATGGAAATAGGATGGAAGGATTATTCCAAGGACCCCACCACTATCAATAAATCAGGGGTATGAGTGAAAATGCAACCAACGCTGGAAAGGATGGTCAGGGAAGTTGTATCAACAAGTGGGAGCCAGATCTCAGTGAGTGTAAGAAAGTGGAGGTAAAGAGAAAGGAAAGGGTATACAATGGAATCACATTTGTTACCTAAGGAGAAGAGAGCACAGCAAAAGAGATGGGTAGCTTTAAAAGGGAAGGCTATGGGGGATTAAGTAAAGGGGAATGGTAATAATGGATTAGTTGGTGGAAGATTGAGAAAAGAGTTTGAACAACTGGTGGTGTTTCAGAATCACTGGAATATCAGGTAGAAATATATAAAGAATGTGTTCTGAGCTTAATCTCTGACAACTCAGTTTCTTCATCTTTAAAATGGAGATAATAATATCTATTTTGTAGGGATTTTGTGAATATCAAATGAGATAACATCTGTAAGGTGCTTTTAAAATCTTCAGTCTCTAAGAATTGGCTAGATATTATTGTTTTTATTTTATTTTATTCTGCTTAGCCCACTTTTTAAAGAGGGAGCCAAAGGAAAGGAAATGCTCATCTGTCAGTCTGTTTCTAAGGCAACTCTTTCAAAGTTTCATTGTATTGTATCCTACTCATTGTATTCATCAGATTAGGAATAATGTCAAGAGGCTGGATAGAACATTTCAGCCCCCCCCCCCAATCTGGCCCGCAGGCAGTAGTTTGCCCATTACTGGCTTAGCCAAACGCTTTTTTCACTCGAGTCTCTCTTTTTCCAAGTTTTTAAAGCTTCCCATTACTATTTCAAGGACAAGTTTTATACATAACCTATATATTGTATTATATCATATATCATAATCATTACATTATAATATAATCAATATATCATATCAATTGTTTATAATATATTAAACGTGTATGATATCACATATAAAATAGTGAGAGAGAGAGAGACAAAGAGAAAGAGAGAAAGAGAGAGAAAGAGAGAAATGGATGGATGGATATATAGATGATAGATGATAGACAATAGATAGACAGATGTTAGATAAAGATAGGTAGATGATTGATAAACAGATAGATAAGTGATTGATACATGATAAATAATTCAATGATAAAGGATAGATAGATGACTGATAGATGGACAGGTAAATAATAGATGATAGAGATGGACAGAGGATAGATAGGAAAACAAAGAGATAAGTTAGCAGATAGATGTTAGATACAGCCTAGTAGAGGAATGATAAATGGATAAATGATTGATGATAGAGAGAGATGATAAATAGATGATAGAAGATAAGTAGAGAGAGACATGATTAATTGATGATAGAGATAAAGGATAGATAATGGTAGGTAGGTAGATAGATAGATAGATAGAAAGATAGATAGATAGATAGATAGATAGATAGATAGATAGATAGATAGATAGATAGAATCTGACTCAAAGATAGGTAGATTATTATATATCTCCTGGTCATACTGATCTTATTTTTAGAAGGCTCACCCTGAACTGACCCAATCTGATTGGCATTAGAAATACATATATTTACACTAGTAACTTCCTAAGTTTTTTTTAATAGCATGTAAGTAGATGTGTGCCTATAAGCGATGTTGATTGTGAAAATTCCACTCTGGGTGATATGTCATTTAACTTCCTTACTACCATCTGCCTTCTCATACTTCCCTGCAAGTGGCAGCATCTATTTTTACTACATCTCAATTAAAAATCAAAGCAATTGGGAATCAGAAGCAGCTCTTCTTGCATTGTAAAAGCTAATTTTAGCTCAGCTTTGCAGTGTCAGAAATTAGATCCACTTGTGGAGTGTTACTGGGCAACATACATCTTGGCTAGTCTCATTTTTGCCACAGCCGGATAGTGAATTCAGCATGGCAGGCCATTGCATTTGGCATTTGAGGTGGGGCCAGGGACACCATCTCCTAAAGTCAGCTAGATACTTTCAACATCTGGGAACCTGAAAGGAAATGTCTCCCAGCCAAGCATTAATGCATCTTGACATTTGCTCCATTTGTTCAGGCTTTGCCCCAAGGAATTCACCCACAAAGCATTTATTTTTAAACCAATTTTTAAGAGAACTATCACCTTACCTACAAACAAATTAGTGCCTTCTTGACTAGTGTACTAGAAATATCCTGGTAGATGCCCATCAAACCAGGAAAGAAGTGGCCGTGCATTCCATTGTTTATTGTGGAACTTGCCACATTCCTGCTCTTCCATCTGGCCTAAAGTCATCCCTTGTGTGTGAAAATGTCGGCCTCCTTCCCGTTTGGCATGAAGCAAATCTCTGTGAATATGTTGTTACATGTTTTCATAATAGAAGTCAATGGTGCTACCTGTCATCCCATACTGAGACATCTACTTTCTGCATGTCATTTATTGTAAATATATATATATTTGTATTTATAATATTATATATTTGTATTTATAATATTATACATATACAAATACATTTACATATATGTGTATTGAACAGTGATCCTGTGCAGTGGGTAGAGTAGTTCTAGGGAGAGAGCCAAGGAGATTCTGGTTTCAAGTTCCATCTCTGACACCAGCTCAGTAATTTTGGACAAGTCATTTAATATCCATAAGCCATTAGCAATGCTGCTGGATCCATCTACTAAGACATAGATGAACCACAATCTGTGTAAGGGGAGGAAATTCCCACAATGCAACTATCCCATGATGACAAAATCAGAGATCCTTTGAGTACTAGGAGCAAAGTCCAATACGAGGCCCATGATAGTAGATGTAGAGACTCAAATTTTGGATGATAACAATATCTCCTATTTAAGTTTTGCCATATGCTTTCTAAACATTATTTCATTTCTTCCTTACAACTACTCTCGGAGGAAGGTGCTATTGTCCTCATTTTTTAGGTGAAGAAACTGAGTCTGTGAGAATTTAAGTGATTTGCCCAGAGACGCACAATTCTACCACCTCCCTACTCTATATAGATTCTATTATTGTCCTTAATTTCTGAAAATAAGAAAATTAATGTAGAGCCAAGTTAAATAATTTTCTAGGGTTACATAGTCAATAAATATCTGAAGCAGGATTCAAACCTGTCTAATTCTGACTTCAAGTCCAGCAGCCTTTCCACTATGCTAGTGGTTCTAAAAAACTATGGTCCAGGGGCAGCTAGGTAGCAGAGTAGATAGAGCACCAGGCCTGGAGTTGCAAAGACATAGGTTCAAATATGTGTTCAGATACTTCCTTAACTGTGTGACCCTGGACAAGTCACTTAACTCCAATTGCCTAGCCCTTATCCTTCTATCTTAAAGTTGTTACTAGGACAAAAAACAAGGTTTAAAAAAAAGTATGATCCAGGAACTATATAAGAAAAACAGAATGACATACAGATAGATAGATAGACAGATGGATAGACAGACTGATAGAGAGAGGGAGAGAAAGGGGGGAAGAAAGAGAGGGAGGGAACGAGAGAGAGAGATAGAGAGAGAGAGAGAGAGAGAGATATCCAGGGATTCAGAACTAGTTTTATAATAATATTAAGTACTAATTTCTAATACAGCAAATATCAACAGATATAACTCACACAAACAAAGGCTCTTTGGGGGAAGATTGGCAACTGTAGACTACCACATGCCCGCCTTTCCCCTTGTGGCTAACTAAATGTTGTTTAGACCCAAGTCGGAAAACTATTCCCAATAAGATCTTCTAGGAGAAATCCTGTCTTCTCCATCAAATTCTTGTAAGACAAAAAAGAAATACAAAATTATTTATTCAAATCTGGAAGGGATCTTGGTGGTCATCTGGTCCAGTCCATTCATCTTAAAGCCATTCCATAAACATCAGATGAGGAAATGGAGAGCCCTTCCAGTTCTAATCCTATTCTCTACAACTCTGGCATGCACATTTTTTTATTTATTGGTAATCTAAGTGGAAAGAACTTGTGGAAATTTCTACATGACTTGCCTATGTGTTTGTTATGCACCAAGCACTCTGTTCAGTACTGAGGATACAAAGAAAAGAATAGAACCATCTCTGCCCTCAGGAAGGTAACATTCTCTAGGGGAAATATTTTTTTTTTCTCCTATTAAGATGGAATTTTTTTTAACAATAATTGTTTCTATGTCTTGAGTTCCAAATTCTCTTCCTTCTTCTGCCTTCCTCTTTTACTCCTTCCTTGTCTTCCTCCTCCCTGACACAGCAAACAATCTGATGTAGATTTTACATATAATCATGTAAAACATTTTCCCATAATAGTCACTTTGTGGAAAAGATCTCAAATTAAAAAAAAAAGGAAAGAAGAAAGAAAATGAAATATAGTTTGTTTCAACCTGCATTCAGACTCTATTAGTTCTTTCTTAGAAAGCAGATGGCATTTTTCATCATGAGTCTCTAGGATTGTCTTGGATCACTGTATTGCTAAGAATAGCTAGGTCATTCATAGCTCATCAAACAATATTGCTCTCTCTGTGTATGATGTTTTTCTGGTTCTGCTCACTTCGCTTTGCATCAGTTCATGTAAGTCTTGACTGGAACCCGATTATGAAAAGTCTTGAGTGCCCAACAAAGGAATTAGAATTTTATCTAAAAAGCAATTGGAAGCTCATAGAGCTTCTTGAATACATAGTCAGATTCACACTTAAGGACTGTCAATTTGGCAACTGTATTTAAGACAGAATGGAAAATAGAAAGACAGTTTCATAGACTAAAAAGCAGTGCTACCCACTAGAGCTAGAGTGTGTGCAGCCTTAAGTAAATTGCAGCCTATCTGGGCATGTTTTCTTGTCTGTAAAATGGAGATGAGCATAGCAGCACTACCCACCTGTGCTTTGCCTATTTCAGGCACTTAAGAAATATCAAATTGAATTATTGAGAAGAAAAGACTATACAGATGTGAAGAATTATTACTGATCTTGCTTTATGGGTAATTCAAGACAGGTGCCCCTTCTTTTAAAGAATGTCTTAAATGAGATCATTAGCGTCATCATGCTAATGAGCTAGGGCTATTTTGGGTGCTATCTTTCAGATGATCAATGAATCCAAAGTCTAGTTCATTTTTAAATGATGGAAAATTTACATTTTTAGAGTGCCTTCTCTGACCACCCAACTGGAAAGTGATCTTTCTCTCACGTAATTTCCTAAAATATTAATACTTCTCTCATTTGGCACTTTAAAAATTATTATTACAGGAAATATTAATTTTCTAATCTTATTTCTATCTCTTAGTCCCCAATTAAACTACAAGTGCACTGAGGACTCAGCCCATGTCTTTATTGGGGGGGGGGGAGGTTTAAACCCTTACCTTCTGTCTTAGAATTAATACTAAGTATTGGTTGCAAGACAGAATAGTGGCAAGGGCCAGGTAATTGGGGTTAAGTGACTTGTCCAGGGTCACAGAGATAGGAAGTGTCTAAGGTCATATTTAAATCCAGAACTTCCTGTCTCTGGGCCTGGCTCTCTATCTACTGAGCCACCTAGATGTCCCCAGTCCATGTCTTATAGTTCCTATATCCTATATCCCCCTGTCCTCTAGCATAGTGGCTTATACACAATATTTAATGAAAATTTGTTAACTGGTTGATAGGTAATGGTCAATGGTAAATTCATTCATCCTCATTCAGAAGGGAAGGGAGAGAATAAACATTTATATAGTGCTTACTATGTGCCTGGCACTGTGCTAAGTGTTTTTACACATACTATTTCATTTGATCCTCATAATAATACTTCAAGATAGAAGCTATCACCTCTATTTCAAAGTTGAGGAAATTGAGGCAACTTGAAGTTAAGTGATTTGCCTAGAGTCCCACAGTAAGTGACTGAGGCAGGATTTTATTGTATTATATTGTATTGTATTGTATTGTATTGTGCTGTAATATATTATAAAGATATTTTAGTTTTACCAATTACATGTAATGTTAATTTTCCACGTAAGTTTTCTGAACTTGTAAGTTAAAAATTATCTTCCCTCCCTCCCTTCCTGCCCCCTTTCCAGAGATAGTAAATAATCTGATCTGGGTTATACATATATTATCATGTAAAACATTTCCATTTTGTTCATTTTTCTAAGAGAATAATAACACAAAACCAAAATCTCAAAATAAAAGCATGAGTAAACTAAAGTGAAAAATGGTATGCTTTGATCTGCATTCTGACTCCAACAATTTTTTTTCTCTGGAGGTGGATGGCTTTCTTTGTCTTAAGTCCCTCAGAATTGTTCTGGATCATCATATTGATAAGAGTAGCTAAGGCTATCACAGTTGATCATTCTACAATATTGCTGTTACTCTGTACAATGTTCTCCTGGTTCTGCTTATTTCACTCTGCATCAGTTCATGAAGGTCTTTCCAGCTCTTTCTGAAATCATCCTGTTCATCATTCCTTACAGCACAATAGTATTCTATCACCAGCATATACCACAATTTGTTTAGTCATTCTTCAATTGATGAGCCTCCCTTTAATTTCCAATTCATTGCCACCACAAAAAGAGCTGCTACAAATATTTTTGTACAAGTAGATCCTTTCGCATTTTTTTTAAAAAATTTAAACCCTTACCTTCCGTCTTGGAGTCACAAGGCAGAAAAGTGGTAAGGGTAGACAATGGGGGTCAAGTGACTTGCCCAGGGTCACACGGCTGGGAAGTGTCTGAGGTCAGATTTGAACCTAGGACCTCCCGTCTCTAGGCCTGGCTCTCAATCCACTGAGCTACCCAGCTGCCCCCCCTTTCTCATTTTTAAAAATCACTTTTGGTTAGAGTCCTAGTAGCTGTATTACTGGATCAAAAGGTATGTACTGTTTTAAAGCCCTTTGGCCATAGATCCAAATTGCTGAGGCAAGATTTTAATTCATATCTTCCTGACTCCAAGGATAGCATTCTCTCTACTAGGCCACCACTTAGGTATAAAAAATATTAATAAAGAAACAAATTTACAATGCAAATATAGAAGTTTGGGGTTCAAATCCTGCCTCAAATGCTTACTAGTGATGTGATCCTGAAGGAGTCATTGAATCTCTCTGTCTCAGATAACTTCCTACAATGTAATTACTTATTAGTAGACAGTTTATTATCTGTGGTGGTGAAAAAAGTTTACACATGAGGAGCTCCCCATAGTGAGGAAAATCAACTTTCTATTACTAGGGCTCAGTTCCAATCCATCCTCAGACATTTAGTAGTTGTGTGATCTTTGGCAAAGTACTTTGCCTCATTTTCTCATCTATAATATGGTAGTAATCATAGCACCTACCACTTAGGGTTGTTGTGAGTATAAAATGAGATAATATTTATAAAGCACTTTGTAAACCTTCAAGTGACATATAGAAGCGCTAGCTATTATTTCTTTATTTTCTTCAATAAATAGGCAGTTATTAAACACCTTCTATGAGCCAAGCACTGTGTTAGTTACTAAGATCTTTACAGATGTTTACCTGTATCCACTAGGGCAGCTGGTTGGCTCAGTGGCTTGAGAGCCAGGGCTAGAGATAGGAGATCCGGAGTTCAAATTTAGCCTTAAACATGTCCTACCTGTGTGATCCTGGGTAAGTCACTTAACTCCAAATGCCCATCTCTTACCACTCTTCTGCCTTGGAACTGATACCCCATATTGGTTCTAAGACAGAAGGTAAAAGTTTGGAAGAAGAAAGGAAAGGAAAGGAAAGGAAAGGAAAGGAAAGGAAAGGAAAGGAAAGAACACAATAGAGTTGAGTAGTTTTGTAGACATTCTTGGAATTGACAGATTGAATGTCTTCATGAAATTCTTTTGTGTCATCGACTTGCATCATAATAACCCCTTAAATTTCTTATCACAAGTAAGTCAATTATTATCAAATTTCTCCATATTCTTAAGCAATTTTAGTGTCCTTCAATCAGTTTAAAATATGGGCTAGTTCTCTTCATTTCATCTAAGTTATTGCTTTTCTTTCTACACCCCTGACTACCAGACAGAGCTGAAAATTCAGTCTGGTTCTAGTCTTCAGAACTAGAGATAGTATCATGAGACCCAGAAGCAAATGCACTGTCTTATTAGCACAAATCTTGGAAGAGCTATCCTGGGAAATGAAACTCGGTGGCATGATTTCTCTAGGCTGTTTTTTTTTTTTTTTTTTGTGGCTGTGGTAAAATTAATCCAGTTAAGGCTAATAAAGAAAATATCAGAAACCATCCATTTAACAAAAATAATAATTAAGAGACATATCTTGAACTTTTTTGTATTTAGTGGTAGAAAAGATATAAATATTATGTTTGGAGCTGGGTTCCTTCCAAATTTTCCCTCTTATTTTTGGTATCACAAGAAAAAAGGCACCAGTTCCCGGCAACAGAATCCTGAATTATATACCCCCCAATGAAACATGTTATTAGCGTGATTGTTTTTATTACAATGAATGCATGAATACTCTCCAAATGAAACATGATGAAACATTTCCCGGGGGAGGGAAGTACTTTGAGTCCTCAAAGTGTTGTATGTTCATAATGTGGTCTAAAGAATGGGAAATCAGCCAAGAGAGTCCCTGGGATATTCATTAGTGTTCATGGGAGGGAGTTGGAGCATACACTATGGAAAATGCTTGGCCCTCGAGCTTTTAGATATAGAGATTATGGGAGGTGATCAGTCTCTACCTCTGCTCTCATCACTTTGATTATTTGACATTTAGGGAACTATTAACACTTGGAAAAGGCTTTACCTAATCCTTCCCATCACCCCTATGTGAGGAGAAGGTTAAAAGATCCCGTTAAGGCTTTTTGGGCAAATGGAGGTAGTATGTCAGGAATATCTGTCCAACCTGAATGGTCCCAGTAAGCCAGCAGCTCTTAGCTCTTGCTTCTCACCACCCCCCACCCTAGTTTTGAAGGTGGGTTTTAAGACAAATTGGATAATTTCACAGCTGATGGCATAGTCATTGGAGTTTTTACTTCAGAACCCAAGACAAAAGGAATTTTCCCTTTCAAATTCTTCAGTTGATGACTAATGTCTGGATTTGGTGGCAGCCATTTGGAGCAGTGTGATACAGCTTAAATAAGCCATGTGATGAGGACAAAATTGTAATTCAGGATAAGAATTCACATATTAATAATGCTCTTACAACCTACTGTGGCCCTGGATGTCTTCTCTATCTCATCTTTTCCATCCATAAAATGGGTTAACAATCTCAAATTTAATTAATGTGGGTATATGGCAAATCATTGATACTATCTCCTGCTCAGATGGAGCTAATGCGTGTTAAAAAAAATGTTAAAATGTTATTGTTAATGTTATGAATGTTAAATGTTAATGTTAATGAATGTTAAAAATGAATGTTAAAAATTGTGTTTACATATAATTGGAGAAAAATAAAATATTATTAAAAAAATAAAAAAATATACCCTAAAAAATGCTAACACAGGATTACAGTCCAGTGTTCTCTGGACAAGAGAAACTTAAAAATCATTTGATGCGCTTCTGCTAATGATACTCATGGCCTGTTATGTCTTGGAAATTACAATAGTTTCACTAATCTAGTAGGTAGCACACGTACCACATACATTTCCTGTAAGAGGTATTTAATACATGTTTATTGAACTAAATTGCCGAATTCACCAACTGGGAAAAAAGTTCAGCAACCATTTCTGTCCCAAGGACTGAGGTTTTACAAGGTATGCATTATAACCATATCGAGGCAGTGTCCATAGTGGTTAGAGATCCAGCCTCAAAGCAGGCAAGCCCCTTACTCCAACCCATGCAAGTTCATATAGGAAGATTTGGAGAGGTGGGAATTGGGGTGGGAAGGATAATTTTTTGCATTACTGTCCTATCCATCCTGAATAGGACAAATAGAACAGGGGGTGCCCATGTGTAGAATGCATTCTCTTCTCACCTCAACCTTGAAAAATCCCTAGCTTCTTTGAAATCCCAACTCAGGAATCACCTTGGATGCAAGAGCTTTCCTGATCTCTGTTCCCTCCCACTCCCATTCCAGTTGTTAGTGTTCTCTCTCCCTTTTGATATTGTATTACATAAATTATATGTCGGATGATCATTTCATGTGTTGTATTTATTCCCCCACAATGCACAAGCTCTTCAGGTCATGGACAGTATAACTTCTCTTCCTGTCATAGTTTTCAAGAAATGTTCTATTGTGGAGTAGGGGGTAGGAATGGATCCTCTTTGAGCTCTGAAGTTCTAGATCTGGCCCTAGACCTTTCCTAGCTAGATGCCCCTGGGCAAGTCACTTAATTCCCCCCTTGCCTAGCCCTTACCACTCTTCTACCTTGGAACCAATATACAATATTTATTATGAGAGAGAAGGTAAAGATTTTTTTTAAAAGTAGATTTCAACATACTATTTAGAAAAGACAATATTTTAGCTTTGTCTGAGCTATATCAAATCATGGAAGCTCTTCAGCTGTGTTTGGCCTTGGGCTGTTTACCATTTTTATCAGTTACTTGGATAATAGAACATTTTGTGGATCTATAGATGATGGAATTAGAAAAGGCACAAAGAAAACATACTAGATAACAGGATCCAAAAAAGCTTGACAGATTGGAAATTGGGCTGAATCTAATAGAAATGGATGGAAAGAAACTGACTTTCTAAGTCCAAGATGAGAGCAAAATGGCTAGACAGCAGAAATTAGCATCAGTCAGTCTACAACCTGCCTGCTATCTTGTGAATAAATGGATAAATGAATGAATGAATGAATGAATGAATGAATGAATGAAAAAGAGATTATTAAGTGTTTACTATTGGTGGAGCATTGGGGATGTAAATCAAAGAGTCAAGACTGGCCCTGTTTTCAAGGAACTTATACTCTAGCTGGAAGAGATAATACATAAAGGAAAATTCAGCTGCAGAGAACAAGGCAAAGCTCAGGCTTTTTTTTTTTTTTTTTTTTTTTAAACCTTTGCCTTCTATCAGTAGCAGTTCTAAAATAAAAGAACAGCAAGAGCTATGCAGTAGGAGTTAAGTGATTTGTCCACAGCAAGGAAATGTCTGAGGCCAGATTTGAACCCAGAGACCTCCCATTTTCTGGCAACTGAGCCACCATGCTAGCCCCAGGACTCTGATATCTTAAAGGTGCAGGGGATAAATGGATGAAAAGGCTTAGGGAGTCTTTAGAATAAACAAGGAAGTCTATTGGATTTAGAGGCAGACTTTGAGAGATAAGGTCTAGTAGTCCTCCATCTCCACTGGAAGGAAGAGAGTTAGTGACTCATATCTCATTTAAGTTGAGTGAGCAAACAGTCCAAATGTATAGTTGAGGTGGGATTGAGAAGGGAAAAGGAAGGAAGGAGGTGATGGATCTTTCTACCACCAGACCATCAAAGATAGATTCCCAGGATCAAGTGGCAGCAGTTTCCTAAAAGTCCAATTATTGAATTGACTCCAGTATAGTCAGTATTTGAACCTAGCCCTGACCCACACCAATAATCACTTTTTTTTTTAAATCCTTACCTTACCTTCCATCTTGGAATCAATACTGTGTATTGGCTCCAAGGTAGAAGAGCGGTAAGGGTAGGCAATGGGAGTCAAGTGAGTTGCCCAGGGTCACACAGCTGGGAAGTGTCTGAGGTCAAATTTGAACCCAGGACCTCCTGTCTCTAGGCCTGGTTCTCAATCCACTGAGCTACCCAGCTGCCCCCCATAATCACCCTTGATATTGCCATTGGTTTCCCCAAATTAGGAGCTCAGAGACTCAATACATTTACATTTGAGGATACTGGCAAATGTCTTAATATCATAAAGTCAGGATTCTAGCAGAGTCAGTTGGTGAACTGAGTCAGCCAGATGGAGAATTTTCAGTAAAATCCCAGATGATGGAGACAAAAATGAAAATTTATGGGAAATTATCAAGATGGTCTTAGTCCTTTGTTTCCTAATGATGATCATTCTCTTAGTGTCACAGATTTAGCACCTAGGACAGACTTTAGAAGCCCCTCCAGTCCAACTCCCCCTTTTTAAGGAAGATAAAACTCAAGAGAGTCCGTGCCTTGCCTCAGATCCCACAGAGAGCAGAAAACAGAGAAGAGCCTTAAACTCCAGTTTGCTAAACTGAAGGCAGCCTATTGTTCTAGAGCTTCCTTCCAGCTTCTCCTCATCAAGACGAAGATATTTCAGAAATTCTGGATCAATTAGAGCCCTGCCAATTTAAAACTAACAATGACTTGCCAGTCTCCACTGTTCAAAAGATGAGTGAGAATAAGAAGCTTCCTAATTACCCAAGTTTGAGCCTTGTCAGATTATAAATCTTTCCACAGGCTGCAGCTAATTGCTGCTGTCAAGTATAGAAATTGAGAAAGTCCAGGATAATAAGCTGATACTGAATTTGATCAGGGATGAATATTTTCTATTGTTTCTGTTCGGAGCCCTCTTACATAATTCTTCCTTCTTTTTATTAACATGTGGATATAAAGACTCTTTTGTCCCCTTTCATTTTGCTCAGAGGATGTGTTGATTAAAAGCAAACCATATGAAATCTTTTTCTTTACCCTATAACTAGTGTGTGTTGAAGATATAAACATGGAATTGCAGAGATAACCCCTCACTGAGAAAATAATTCATGCTTGCTAAAGATACCGGGGCATTATGGCTTTCAAATTATTCATAATAGAAGTTTCAGGAGATTCCTTCTTCTTGTGCTAGCCAAGTATGTTGTTTGATGAGCACTGAGTAGGGAGGGACTCTGCCTCCTAGAAGCTCTTCCTCTCCTGATGCACCCCAAGATTATATTCTCTTGTGGGGCTGCCATTTCATCACAGTGCTAACTCATATTAAATTAAATTTTTTTATTTTAATTTTTTTAAACCCTTAACTTCTGTGTATTGGCTCCTAGGCGGAAGAATGGTAAGGGTGGGCAATGGGGGTCAAGTGACTTGCCCAGGGTCACACAGCTGGGAAGTGTCTGAGGCCGGATTTGAACCTAGGACCTCCTGTCTCTAGGCCTGACTCTCAATCCACTGGGCAACCCAGCTGCCCCTCATATTAACTTTAAAGAAACACCTAGATCTTTTTCAGATAAAATGTCACATGATCATTTCTCCCTTATATTTTATTTGTGAAGTCAATTTTAAACCCCAGTGCAGGGGGCAGCTAGGTGGCTCAGTGGATTGAAAGTCAGACCTAGAAACAGGAGGTCCGAGGCTCAAATATGACTTCAGACACTTCCTAGCTGTATGTCCCTGGGCAAGTCACTTAACCACTATTGCCTAGCCCTTACCAATCTTTTGCCTTGGAATCAATACACAGTATTGATTCTAAGACAGAAGGTAAGGGTTTAAAAAACAAGACTTTCCTTTGATCTATTTTGAATTTCATCTGAAGTCCAATTTCTACCCTGTTTAAAAAACATGGATCCTAACTCTAATCATTCAGAATGATAGTTCTGTCTCCCAGATTTGTGTCATTTTCAGATAATATCAGCATATCATCCATATCTTTATATAAGATGTTGATGAAAATGGTAAATAGCATACAGAGAGCCAGGCAGAAATCTCTTGGGGAACCCAACTGGAGATTTCCAGCCAAGTTGACATAACACCATTTATGGTTGCTCTTCTGGTCTAGCCATTCAAACAGTTCCAAATCCATCTAATTATACACTTGTCTAACCCACATTTCTTTATCACTTCACAAGAATCAAATATGAAGCTTTATAAAATGCTTTCCTAAAATCTAGGTGACACATATACATTTACACATATATGCATATATATTTATGTCTGTCTGTCTGCCTGACTGTCTGTCTACCTGTCTACCTATCTACCTATCTATCTATCTATCTATCTATCTATCTATCTATCTATCTATCTANACCTATCTACCTATCTATCTATCTATCTATCTATCTATCTATCTATCTATCTATCTATCTATCTATCTATCTATCTATCCATCTATCCATCTGTCTGTCTACCTGTCTGTCTATCTATCTATCTATCTATCTATCTATCTATCTATCTATCTATCTATCTATCTATCCATCTACCTGTCTACCTGTCTGCCTATCTGCCTATCTATCCATCCATCCATACATACATCCATCCATACATCCATCTGTCTGTCTACCTGTCTACCTATCTATCTACCCATCCATCCATCCATCCATCTATCTATCTATCTATCTATCTATCTAGCTAGCTAGCTAGCTAGCTAGCTAGCTGTCTGTCCGTCCGTCCATCCATCCATCCATCCGTCAGTCCATCCATCCATCCATCTATCTATCTATCTATCTATCTATCTATCTATCTATCTATCTATCTATCTATCTATCTACACAGACATAATATCAATGGTGTGTATGTATCAGTAGTGCTCCTTGAGGAGCCACTCATCTGACTCATAGTATACTGGCTGCTTAGGTTCCTGGAGGGGAGAATACTACTTCTCTCTCAGGGTTCTAGGAGTAACCCTGAGGAACTGAGGTTCTAATACTGTCACTCATTATTTCCTATTTTGCATGTCCCACAATATCAGTCAAATATTTCTATTCTATTAGCTTCTAGCAAAGACTATTTGCTTATAAATTATTCTCAGCACAGAAGTTTAAAAAAATCTCCCAAACTGGGGTTGTCCTCTCCCCTTGCATAAACAGAATATGTAATGTGAAAGAATGGGTACACATTTAAAATAATACAACAGGAATGATATATATATGTAAGAATTGCAACCGAGGGGTACTAAGCCACTTTTGGCTCAGGAGTTGTCTCCCCTTATGGAGTGCTCAAAGAATCCTCTTAAGTGTGGTTTTTTTGGGATCACTGGATAACTGTATTTCTGGGGTCCAAAGCTAGCATTTCTTTCTGTTTATATGTTATATATATGTATATAATATATTTTAATTATCAAGCATTTTTTCCTTCCCAGTTCCTACCCCTCATGCACTGAAAAAACAAAGAAAGAAAAACACAAAGCCCTTGTTTCATATAAGCATAGTTAAATAGCACAAATTCTCATAGTGATCATGCCCTAAAATGTGTTTTTCATTCTGCTCATTAATCTGTCATCTCTCTGGCATGAAGTGGACAACATGCTTCATCCATCTTCTGGAATTATGGGTGATCTTTGTACTGATTAAAGTTATTAAGCCTTTCAGAATTAGTCATTTTTATAATACAAATATCTACAAAGTGAAATTGTTCTCCTGGTTCTGCTTCCTTCACTCTTTATCAGTTCATGCAAATCCTCCAAGTTTTTGTGATTATTATTTATTACCACACAGTAACATTCTATCACATTCAGATACAATAATTTTTTCAGCAGTTTCCCAGTTGATGGACATCCCTTTACTTTCTAGTTCTCTGCTACTACAAAAAGAGCTGCTTTTAAATATTTTTTTTTATATACATGACCTTTCCTCTTTCTTTGATTTCTTTGTGGTATAGGCCTAGTAGTGGTGTCAGTGGGTCCAAAGGCAGGTACTGTTTTAGTAACTCTTGAGTTATAACTCCAAAATTATTTTCCAGAATGGCTGAACCAATCTATATACCTACTAACAGTGCATCATCATGCTTATTTTCCCACAGTCCTTCTAAAATTGTTCACTTTCTATTTTTGTTGGGGTGTAAGGTAGAACCTCAGCGTTGTTTTAATTTGTATTTCTCTAATTATTAAAAATTTAGAATTAGGAATTTGTAGTCCTTTTTCATATGCATGTCGATAGCTTGGATTTTTGTCCAATGAAAAATCACCTATTCATATCCTTTGACCATTTATCTATTGGTAAATGGCTCTTATTTTTACAAATACGAACATGAACACACGTATGTTTGCATGTGCATACAAACATGTGTATAAATATGCACATGCCATGTTCGCATGCCCACATATATATTATATAAATGCACATGTTTTTGTTGTGGGAATAAGTATAGATATATATAATGTGTGGCAGTTGTGTTGAGTCAAGGAATCATGAGATTATCAAATCATCAACTTAGAACTGAAAGTTATAGTCCAACCCCCTTCATTTTACAAATGAGGAAACTGAGTCCAAAAGAAGCTTTGTGACTTCCAAAAGTCACACAGGAAGAAAGTGACAGAGCTGGGGAGATTTGAACTTGAATTTTCTCCCTGATTCCAGCACTCTTTTCACTATAATGTACCTTCTTTTCCTTGATCTCAAGTGTTCTGACAGAGGTCTTGCCTAAATGCCCATTTCTTTTTTTCAGTGACTTCATCTAGAGTGGCTTATTATCAGTGAGAAACACGATGTGAGCAGAAATACTACTCCAAAGTAAGCCCAGTTCCCATTGTTACCCTTTAGGCTCACAGAGAGATCAAGGCAAGATGAAAAAAAAATGGTGGGAGATATGATAGCCTTAGGAAGGAAGTTCTGTTCATCAGTTGGTTGAAGAAAAACATCTATGTACATGCATGTATGTATTTTGTGTGCATGTGTGAGTGTGAGCATGCACACATGTGTATGTGTGTGTGAGTGTGTGAGTGTGTGTGTGTGTGTGAGTGTGTGAGTGTGTGTGTGTGTGTTTACTGAGTGCTTCCCTACTGGTAATGTAGAGAAATGTAGTACATTTTGAAAACCCTAACAGGGACTGAGAAAAGAATCTGCCCTTAAAACAGCTGACTATCCTTACTGCCACCAAACAACATTTATTTGAGTCCAGGTTCCAGTCTCCAAAAGCATTTTTGAATCAGAGGATCCATTTAGGAACGGACCCTCCTGCAGAGAGAAAGAGCCCTTTGGGCAAAGACTTTGCTGAAATCTGGGTAGATTGGGTCTAGTCACTTAATACCCTTTTGTATCCTGATTCTTTCATCCAAGGTGTTAGCTATCCCTCTCTGCTTTGGGTCCTCTGTAACTTTAAAGCTATAGCAATGAACTAGCTGTATTTGGAAATAATAGGACTTTGGATAAGTCATTTAAGCTATTGGGCCTCAGTTTCTGCATCTTACAAGGTGAGAATATTGAACTAGACCAGTGGTATCAAATTCAAATAGAAATGGTTTCCCTAAATTGAACAGAATGATCCCTGTTGGGTCATAAGTGGACTTGGAAAACCACATGTTAACATTATGTATTTTTTTTGAATATTTCTGTTTATTTTATTAAATATTCCCAGTTACATTTTAATTTAATTCATGCTACACTATGGCCAGTGACCACATTTGACAAATCCAAACTAGATAACTCTTGGGGTCTTTTCCAGCTCTGGAACCCATGACATGTTGCACAACTAAAATAAATGAAGGGGGGGGGTAGAATTTAGAATCTTAATGACCATCAACAAAAACAATCTAATAAGAATGCAAAATAAGAAGTGAGATCCTATCACCCTAATGCAAATATCAATAATATGGAAATAGGTCTTGATCAATGACACATGTAAACCCCAGTGGAGTTGCATGTTGGCTACAGAAGGGAGGGGGAGGAGGGGAGAGAAAGACCATGAACAATATAACCATGGAAAAATATTCTAAATTAATTAATTAAATTTAGTTAAAAAAAAAGAAGTAAGATCCTATATAAATATTTACTTTTTAATATGGTAATAATAATAATAATAGCTAGCATTTACATAATACTTTAAGATTTTTAAAGCACTTTACAAATATTATCTCATTTGATCCCTTGCAACAACCCTGTGAGATAGGTTCTGTTATTATATCCATTTTACAGTTTAGGAAACTGAGGCAAATAGGTTTTAGGGTCACACAACTAATAATGATCTGAGGCAAGATTTGAACTTAAACCTTCCTGAATCCAGTCCAGTGCCCTTTCTGATGTATCAACTAGCTTCCTTTAGCAGGAACCAATGAATTAATATGAAAAGGGGGTAGGTAGGTAGGTAGGTAGCCCAGTGGATAGAGCGACAGACCTGGATTCAGGAGGACTTGGGTTCAAATTTGGTCTCAGACATTTCCAAGTTGTGTGACCCTAGGCAAGTAATTTAACCTCATTTGCCTACTCTCTTGCCTTTCTATTTTAGAGCTGTTATCAAGAAAGGATTAAAAAAATTAATATGAAAAGAGAAAAAGCTTCTACTCTATGCTTCTACTCTGTGCCCCTCTCTAAGTCCATTAAAATATATATTTTTCTTTTCTTTCTTTTTTTTTTAAGTTATAGCATGTTTGTAGTCATGTAGATACCACCTAGCACAATGTCTGGCCCATTACAGGAAGTTAATAAATGCTCACTGATAGATTGCTGATTGCCTACAATCAGTCTCTCCATCAATAGCACTATCACAGGGTGGAAAGTACCTCAAGTCTATCTTTGAGGTCATCCCCAATGGAGTCAGAGATATGTTGTTAAACCACCCAGAACAGACCTAGCTTTTTCTAGAGATTACAATATTGCTATTTCATAGAGCAGAGTCTTTAAGACAATGAAGTCCAAGTCACCTAATCTATCCATGGTGCTGAAAGAACCTATGGATGGGATTCTGAGCCATTGCTGGTGATCTTTGAATAAATATAGTGGGAATGTGGGGAGAGGAATAGAAAGAGGGCCAAATGCTAGAAATGTAACAATATTGTTCTGATTTTCAAAAATGAGAAGAAAATGGATACTTAAAACAACATAAATTCCTGTTAAAAATTCTTGAATGGATTTGTAACAACCCCTCTGGGCTCGTTTCCCCACTAGAAGTTGGATAAGTGACATCAATACATCAGCGAATGTAACTATGAAAGCTAGAAAATGGGCAGCCAGGTTCCTCAGTGAATAAAGAATCAGGCCTAGAAATCCTGGGATCAAATCAAGATTCAGACACTTCCTATGCAGGTGATCCTGGGCAAGTCACTTAACTCTCATTACCTAACCCTTGCTGCTCTTCTGCCTTAGAATCAATAATACCCAATATTGATTCCAAGACTTAGAACCAATAATACACTGTATTGACTCCAAGACCTAAAACCAGTAATACATGGTATTGATTCTAAGACCTAGAACCAATAATACACAGTATTGATTCCAAGACCTAAAACCAATAATACACAGTATTGATTCCAAGACTTAGAACCAATAATACACAGTATTGACTCCAAGACCTAGAACCAATGATACACGGTATTGGCTCCAAGACCTAGAACCAGTAATACATGGTATTGATTCTAAGACCTAGAACCAGTAATACACAGTATTGATTCCAAGACTTAGAACAAATAATACACAGTATTGATTCCAAGAATTAGAACCAATGATACACTGTATTGACTCCAAGACCTAGAACCAGTAATACATGGTATTGATTCTAAGACCTAGAACCAATAATACACAGTATTGATTCCAAGACTTAGAACCAATAATACACAGTATTGATTCCAAGAATTAGAACCAATAATACACAGTGTTGACTCCAAGATCTAGAATCAATAATACATGGTGTTGATTCCAAGACCTAGAACCAATAATACATGGTATTGATTCTAAGACAGAGGTAAAAGGTTTAAAAAACTAAAATAAAAGTAATCCCTCTTTCATTTGGACCTTGATCAAATACATCCTCTAGAACAACATCTTGGGTGAGCATACGTTTTCCCAATTTATTTCTCATCTAATGTGAATAATCAGTGCCTTGTCGAGCAGAGTTATCACTGTATTTTCAATTGTCATGGAATCTATTTCCATGCTTGTTGAATTGGATTGAACTGAGTTATATACAGTAGATAGTGAGTTTCTTATTTGCTGGTGATCAATTTCTTCCTAGGACCCTTATAGCCCTGCCAAAAGCAGAGCCCTATAGGTATCTGTGTTGGACTGCTGGCCTGTGAACTCCTATTAAGAAAAATCTCTAATCTTAGCTTGTATGGAAAAAACTGTGTCATTTTAACATCTGCAACACATTAGTCTATATTTGTACCTGAAAATTTTGTGAGAAAGGTGAGAAAGGAAGGAATCAGAGCTCTTTGGGTTTTTTTCCCCCTTCTAAAGCACACCTACATTGGATCAATTCAACATTAAAAAAAAAAAAAAAAAAAAAAAAAAACCTTTCAATGTGCTGTCAGCAAATGAATTGGAAGGAACAAGGTGTTCAATTTAAAACCTCCCAGTGTGCCTTAGTCATAGTCATTTTTGATGTTACTCTTTTGTTTGCCTGATCACAGAATCATAGAATTTCCAAATGGGGGACAGCGAGGTGGTTCAGTGGATAGAGAACCAAGTCTGGAGATGTAAGGACCTGAGTTCAAATGTGATCTCAGACACTTCCTAGCTATGTGGCAAGTCACTTAACCCCAAATGCCTAGACCAGTGATGGCAAACCTATGACACATGTGTCAGCACTATGTGTAGCCATTTTCATTGATATGGGGCTGCATGCCAAGGATGAAACATTTGCTGTCGTGTAGTGTAGACACTCTGTGCACTATGTATGATAATTCTACCTATATTAATTTACCTATTTTAGCTTATTAAATACAGTTATATATTATAATTATACATTTTGTTATTTAAACTATAAATATCATGAAATTATGGGTTTTTTCTTAAAGTGACACACCACTTGAGTTATGCTTGTTTTTTTGGTGAATTTTGACACATCAGGCTCAAAAGGCTGCCCATCACTGGCCTAGACCTTACCTCTCTTCTGCCTTGGAACATATACTTAATATTGATTCTTTTTTTTCTTTCATTTTTTAAATTAATTTTTTATTTTTAGAAAAATTTTCTATGGTTACATAATTCATGTTTTTACCCTTCACCCTTCACCCCCTCAAGGTCCCCCACCCCCATTGCTAACTCGCATTTCCACTGGTTTTAACAATGTGTGGTCAGTCAAGACTTAATATTGATTCTAAGACATGAAATAAGGGTTAAAAATTTCCATATTAGATGGGACCTTAGAGGTTTATTAATCTAACCTGTAGATAAACAAGAATGCCCTCCACACCACAGCCAGAGTATTCATCCTGCCTTTACTTTAATACCTCCAAAGAGGAGGGATCCCCTTCCTCCTAAGGCAGTCCATTCTGGTTGTCATTTATCTAGTTCTAATAGTCAGGACATTTTCCTTTACATCAAACTTAAGTTTGTATTATCAAATTTTTACTTATTGCTCCTAGTTCTGTCTCCTGGGGTCAAATAGAATAAGTCCAATTCCTCTTTCCCATCAAATACTTAGAGAACTATATGTACTTTATATGTATGTAGAAGGGTACTCTCTCAGCTAAATATCCCACATGGTTCAGTCCATTCTTATATGATTTCTACTTGAGCAAAAGAAAACCTGAAAAGACTTCTATGAAGTGATGCAAAGTGAAGTGAGCAGAACCCAGAGAATGTTGTACACAGTAACAACAATAATGTATGAGGAGGGGGCAGCTGGGTGGTTTAGTGGATAGAAAGCAGGCCTAGAGATGGGAGGTCCTAGGTTCAAATCTGGTCTCAGATACTTCCCAGCTGTGTGACCCTGGGCAAGTCACTTGACCCCCATTGCCTACCCTTACCACTCTTCTGCCTTGGAGCCAATACACAGTATTGATGGAAGGTAAAGGTTTAAAAAAAATAATAATGTATGAGGATCAACTGGAAATGACTTGATTATTATCAACAAGGCAAGGATCTAGGGCATCTCCAAAGGACTCATGATGAAAAAGGGAATCCACTGCCACAGAAGGACAGACGAAGTATGAATGCAGATTGAAACATACCATTCTTCACTTTATTTCCTCCATGAATTTTTCTCTAGTGTAAGCAATGTGTCGATTCACAACATGACAAACAGGGAAATATGTATTATATAATAATATATGCACAACCTATATCATATTACCTGTCTTCTTTGGGAAGGGAAAGGTGAAAGAAAAGAATAAAACATAGATTTTAGATATCACTGATGTGAGTATTTGTTTCTCTTGGATGAGCATATTTATTTTAATTTAGTACATATAACAAATATGTATTATGTTACACATCATATAATAAAATAACGTTAAAAATCTGAAATATAAATAAAAGAAAAAATAATTGAGGGGAAGCTAGGTGGCTCAGTGGGTTGAAAGCCAGGCCTAGAGATAGGAGGTCCTGGGTTCAAATTTGACCTCAGACACTTCCTAAGCTGTGTGAAGCTGGGCAAGTCACTTGTGCCTGCAAACTAAAAGTTAGTGACCTTAACTTCAATTCCTGGGGAACACATAAAAGAAAGGACTAAAGAGATGCTTCTCTTAGTGAGATAGCTAAAAAAGGAAGTCTGCCAAGCAACAAGATTTATTAGGTTTTAACAACGTTCCAGGTACTGTGTTCATCCTTGAGAATGCAAAGAAAGATAAAAGCAGTCTCTGGCATCAAGGAGTTCATAATCTCTTATTTTTCTTTTAAACTTTTACCTTCCATCTTAGAATCAATACTGTGTATTGGTTCTAAGGCAGAAGAATGGTAAGGGCTAGACAATGGGAGTTAAATGACTTGCCCAGGGTCACACAGCTAGGAAGTGTTTGAAGCCAAATTTGAACCCAGGACTTCCCATCTCTAGGCCTGGCTCTCTATCTCCTGAGCCATCTAGCTTCTCCATCCCTAAACATATATTTCATAAAATATAAATTAGTTGATGAGTTCCCTATGTAGCCACATTGATTTCTTCAGACATCTCCCACTTTCCAGGCTAATCAGAATTGTTTCAATTGTTATTATTAAAAAGAGTAAGTGTTATTATGCCCATTGGACAAAGGCCAAGTGATTTGCCCAAGACTAACTAGTACACAGCATAGCTGGGAATGGAACCTGGGACCTTTGACCTCCAATCTTGTATTGTTTCCACAAAGCAGATCTCTTGCCACTGCTTATACTCGAATGCCAGGAAAACAATTAGTTTCACCTAAGAATGAGGAAAACAAAAGCTGGTCATATTCCCAAATCAATTCTCAATCCAAACTGCTTTCCCTCTTGGGTAGCCTTATCTCCTCTGTGGGTACCCTCCTTTCCATAGCCTGCTTTCAAGCTCCACTTTATCTATTAGAATGGAAATTCCTTGAGAGTAGGCACCATCTTGTTTTCTTATATTTGTAAAGCTAGCACTTAGCAAGCTTTTCCTCTTCTATCTACCTGTCTACCTATCTACCTATCCATCTATCCATCTATCTATCTACCTATCCGTCTATCCATCTATCTATCTATCTATCTATCTATCTATCTATCTATCTATCTATCTACCTACCTACCTATCCATCCATCTATCTATCTATCTATCTATCTATCTATCTATCTATCTATCTATCTATCTATCTATCTATCTATCTATCTATCTGTCTATCTGTCTGTCTGTCTGTCTATCTACAGACCTACCTACTTACATATCTATAATCTAACATTTATCTATCTACCTACTACCTATTATCTAATATCTCTCTCTCTACCTATCATCTAATCATCTAGTTGTCTATCACTTATGTCTATCTATCCATCTATTATCTATCTACCTATTTACATAACTATAATCTAGCAACATCTATTTAGCTATCTACTCACTACCTATTAATTAACTATCATCTCTTTCTATTTCACTCTCCAGCTACCCATCATCCATCCATCTATCTATCTATCTATCTATGTATCTATCTATCTATCTATCTATCTATCATTTTTGTGTATTTATCCATCCATCCATCCATCTTTCATCTCTCCACCCACCTATCTATACCTTTCTGACAAAAAAAAAAGACTCTGCTCTCCCAAGGGATGTTATTCAGACTCCTCCCTGAGTCACTGGGGAGACTGACACGCAGATGGATAACTCATTAGCACAAACCTTCCTCTCCCACACTGTTCTGTATTATGAAAAGAGCTGCTGTTGAAAGTGATGAGAAGCCTCTTAAGCTTTCCCTCTATTGGATATGAATGAGCAATTTACAATAGCTATGGTTCTGTGAGGGGGGAAAAAATAGCTGTGACAGAAAGGAGAGAGAAACATCTTATTCCAGGTGAATATTTTAGATGTCATTTCAAAAGCTACTTCCTGCTAAGTTAGGAAAGGCCCAATTCAAGATTCCCAAAGACAGGAGGGCAAAGGAGAATGAAACCAACAAAAGACAAAAAATATAAAAATTTCAAGCCATCTGCTTTTGTAGGTAAAATACACAAATGTACCAAGTGAAAGCATATTGGATTCAGAATCACAAGGCCTGAGTTCCAATCCTGAATCTTCTATTTGACCTCAGTCAAGTAAGCTGCCTTTTCTGGGTCCTAGTTTCCTCAATGACAAAACAACAGGGTTGGATTGGATGATCTTTCTCCTCTAAGGCATCAGTTACAAAAGAGATTCCTCTTTTGCCTCTCAGAAGGAACCATTTGAGTTTCCTTATTTGACCCAATGCTGCCAAAAGCTGAGCAAAGAGTCTGGTCTTTAAGAGTTACTAGTTCTGTTCTAGGATTTTAATATTAGTAGATTTTCCTGGAGAAAGGTTTACTTTTAGAAATCTATAGATTTAAACAAAACAAAACAGCAAACAATAATAACAAAAAAAGAAGATTATTTCTCTTAGAAGCCTCTGGACATGTGACCTTTATCCATAAAAGATTTAATATCCAAGAGAAAATGAACAACAAAAATACAAATTCTGGTACTTCTTGTGAAGGTCTAATAAAAAGAAGAAAAGCCAAGAAATATGGTGGTAGATGTTATCACAAAAGTGTGTAAGAGAAAATAGGTGTGTGTGGGGGGGTAGTTGGTGGCTCAGTTGATAGAGCCAAGCCCAGAGACAGAGGTCCTGGGTTCAAATTCGACGTCACATACTTCCTAGCTGTGTGACCTAGGCAAGTCGTCTCATCAATTGTCTAGCCCTTACCACTCCTTTGCCTTGGAAGCTATACACAATATTAAAGGAAGGTATAAAGGTTTAAAAAAAAAAAAGATGAAAGTAGGCTTCTGTAGAGGAAGCTAACTTTTTCATTTTTGTCCTTTTATTCCTAAGATTTAGCAGTGTCTAACGCATACCAGGTTGCCTAATAAATGCTAATTGAATTGAATTGATTAGAATTATAGCAAGTTTCTCTCTCTAGCCTCAGTTTCCTAATCCATGAAATGAGAGGGGTGGACTAGATGGAATCTCATCTAACTGAATCTGTGCTGCCTCGAATTAGTGCTAAGTGTCCCCATCCATAAAATGAGGCAGTTGGATAAATGATCTCTAAGGTCTCTGCTCTAGATCTATGATCCTTTGACCTATGACCAAATCAGATAGTGCTTTATTAACATGGATTAAACATGGCATTAAAATCATGCAGGGGGGCTTGATCAAGAACAGCAAAAGATATTTCTTTTTTTGAGAGAGCACCTCTCAGTGGTTTGATTTAAAACAAAACAAAACAAAAACCCTAACATTTTGTCTTAGAACTGATAACTAAGTATGCTTATTGGTAAGAGCTAGGCAAATAGGGTCAAGTGGCTTGCCCAGGTTCACACAGCTAGGAAATGGCCGAGGTCGTATTTGAACCCGGGATCTCCCATCTCTAGGTCTGGCTCTCTAGTCAGCAGTTTAATTTTAATTAATTTTGTTTTTATTCTGAACTTACCATATGCTAAAAACAAATTGGCATTAATATATATAGTAGAACAGAAAATAAGATTATACTTGAAACTTTAGAACTTCATTATCTTGTTACCTTTAATATTATTTTTAATTCTATTATATTTTATATTAAATTTAATATAGATTATATTATACATAATATACATTATTATATTACATATATAATAATATGTATTATATAAAAGCATTATATTTAATGCTTTTCATTTTTAGTACATAAGTTCAGTCTATCACTTTCATTATTTTTTTTTCTTTTTATTTTTTTTTAAACCCTTACCTTCCATCTTGCAGAAGAGTGGTAAGGGCTAGGCAATGGGGGTCAAGTGACTTGCCCAGGGTCACACAGCTGGAAAGTGTGTGAAGCCAGATTTGAACCTAGGACCTCCTGTCTCTGGGCCTGGCTCTCAATCCACTGAGCTATGCAGCTGCCCCCCTATCACTTTCAAAGATATCCTATTTGTTTGTATTTCTTTAGGACCTTCTGCTCTCCATGAGCCAAAAATATATGCCGCAGTGACCCTTTTTTCTTTCTTTCTTTTTCCTTTCTCACTCTCATTCTTTCTTATTCTTTCACTATATCCCCTTGAGAGAAAAAAAAAAAAGAAAAGAAAGCCCTCGTAACAAATGGGTTTAATCACGCAAAACAAACCCCCCACATTGACATGAATAGTTCTCAAAGGGTGTGCCTTGAGGTTTGACAAGTATGCTCTAAAATTGTATGGAATTTGTACTTGCAATAATAAGAGCACAGAGAATATCCCGCCCTTCTAGAAATTCCTTATGGCAAAAAATATTGTGCTCTGAGCAAATTCTATGAGAATCCCCACTTTCCTGACTCTCTCCACAATGGTTTAGCCAGGGCTGAGAGTTTTCTTAGGACTAGGAAAAGAAAAGGTGAGAAGACACCCAATGAGAGCACACAGTCAGTCAGCAGCCTCAGGCCTGAGGCTGGGCACACACGTTAACCCGGCTTTGAAAGCTTGGGATTTACTTGGAGGCTGAGACATCACTTGCAATTCTGGCAATAAGAAAAAACCCTACAAAAATCATCCCAGGCCAAGGTAGAAGACAGATTTGCCCTAGAGGCAGGGGAAGGAATTTAATCCATGGTATGCTTGGCTCCATGGTTGGGGAGTTGAGGGAGAGACCCTGGGACACTACACTATGAGAGAAAGATGGAAAGCCGGGGCACAAGACTCTTGGGACACTTCAGGGCTTCTATTGAGTAGATCAGTGGTTCCTAAACTTTTTTGGCCTACCGCCCCCTTTCCAGAAAAAAATATGACTTAGCGCCTCCTGTCACAAACTATCACCGCTCCCAAATGCACCTGTGGCCATCACCACTCCTCCGGGATCCCTGCAGCACCCACCAGGGGGCGGTGGCACCCACTTTGGGAATTACTGGAATAGATCATCACCAGAAGAAGGAACCAAGTCCAAAAAGGTGTTCACCTAGGGTGAAAATGCCAGATGAGGAAAATGAGGCAAACAGAAGTTAGGTGACTTGCTCAGGGTCACACAGCTACTAGGTGTCTGAGTCTGGACTTGAACCCAAGTCTAGTACACTATCCGTTTCATCACTTGGCTTCCTAAAATAAATATGGGTTATAAGGCAATTGGGGAAGAAAGGCACAAGCTGTTGTTGAGGGACCAGGAAGGGCTTCGTATACAAGATGGTGATGAGTTGAGTCTATGAGTATTACCCACTGTACTGAGCACTTGAGAGGAATGTTGCTGAATTAGAAAAGCATCAGTAAATGACCCAGAGGGTGTGTGTGTGTGTGTGTGTGTGTATTTTTTTTATTGTTGTTGTTTTTAAACCCTTAACTTCTGTGTATTAGCTCCAAGGTGGAAGAGTGGTAAGGGTGGACAATGGGGGTCAAGTGACTTGCCCAGGGTCACACAGCTGGGAAGTGTCTGAGGCCGGATTTGAACCCAGGACCTCCCATCTCTAAGCCTGACTCTCAATCCACTGAGCTACCCAGCTGCCCCTGTGTGTGTGTGTATTTAATGGAACTGATGACTCCCTCTCAAAGTTTCTCTGACAACCTGTTGATTTTTAGTTTTATGTTGCCTCTGCGTGTCCTCCCCATCTGTTAGATCAAACAGTCAACACCAAATGGCAGAGCTTCATCTAGGGCAAGGTGACCGGGGCGTTTCCCCAGGGCACAGAATTGAGAGAGAACCCATTTTAGAGGATGCTGACTAACCTTGCAATTCCTCAGCAGAGGAGAAGAAAAAACAGAGATTAGCACCTAATTTGCAAGAATAATTAGTGAAAATTAAAATCTACCAGATGGTAGCTGAGTGAGCTTCTCCCTTGCCCCCAACTCCACCCTGCTTGCTCCCCAACTGAGGGCATGTTCTGTTCTACTTGCCCCAGGGGCTGCTTCGGGTACTTGCCCTGGATACAAACATTTCCAATGACAACTGCTTACTGGTAGTTCCTGAATTGTGATATCTCCCGCAAGCATTCCATAACACACTCTGCTTGAAAGTACAATTGCTCAAATAATAGAAAAATTATTAAACTACTCAATATTGCTTTTAATGTGCAAAATTCTCAACTTTACTCATTTCAATTAAATTAAGTGGTGGTTGTTGTTCAGCTGATTCTTTGTGACCCCAATCCGGGTTTCTTGGTAAAGATCCTGGAGTAGTTGGCCATTTCCTTCTTCTGTCATTAAAAAAAAAAAAAAAAAAGGGGGCAGCTGGGTAGCTCAGTGGATTGAGAGCCAGACCTAGAGACAGGAGGTCCTGGGTTCAAACCCGGCCTCAGCCACTTCCCAGCTGTGTGACCCTGGGCAGGTCACTTGACCCCCATTGCCCACCCTTACCAATCTTCCACCTATGAGACAATACACCGAAGTACAAGGGTTTAAAAAAAAACAAAACAACCAAAACCTAACTTTATGTCTTAGAATCAATATTAAGTATCAGTTCCAAGGGAGAAGAGCAGTAAAGACTAGGCAATTGGGGTCAAGTAACTTGCCCAGAGTCACACAGATAGGAAATGACTGAAGTCGAATTTGAACCCAGGACCTCCCTTCTCTAGGCTTGGTTCTCTATCTACTGAGCCACCTAGCTGCCCCTCTCCAGCTCATTTTACAGATGAAGAAACTGAGGTAAACAGGATTAAGTGACTTGCTTAAGGTTACCCAGCTAGTCAAGCATCTGAGTCCAGATTTGAACGCAGGAAGATGAGTTTCCTTGACTCCAGGCCTGCTACTTACTCTATCCACTGCGCTACCTAGTCACCTAGTTGCCATGAAGTTTTGATATCAAAGCTTTAATTAATGCCTATATCAAATATATAGGAAGAAAAAGAAAAATGTCCCCAATTGAGGGGGGCAGGATTAATTATTATTATTTTTTTAAACTCTTACCTTCTGTCTTGGAATCAATACTGTGTATTGGCTCCAAGGCAGAAGAGTGGTAAGGGTAGGCAATGGGGGTCAAGTGACTTGCCCAGGGTCACACAGCTGGGAAGTGTCTGAGGCCAGATTTGAACCTAGGACCTCCCATCTCTAGGCCTGATTCTCAATCCACTGAGCTACCCAGCTGCCCCCGTGGATTAATTATTTTTAATTGGTGCTTTTTAAAAAATTTTATAACCCTAACCTTCCATCTTAGAATCAATACTGTGTATTGGTTTTAAGGTAGAAGAGTAGTAAAGACTAGGCAATGGGGATTAAATGACTTGCCCAGGGACATACAGCTAGAAAGTATCTGAGATCAGATTTGAATCTAGGACCTCTTGTCTCTAAGCCTGGCTCTCAATCCATTGAGCTACCTAGCTGACCCTTGGTGGTTTGTTTTTTTTTAATATTGCATTCATTTCCAAATATATTCCCTTGCTCCCTACTTACCCAATCTCTCTTTCTTTCCATCTATCTATCTATCTATCTATTTATCTATCTATCTATCTATCCATTTGTCTGTCTATAAACACACATACACATATGTTGTGTGTATACATATGTGCATATATGTAAAGGATAGAGAGAGGGGCTGGATCCTCTAATTTAATACTAATTTCGTTAGTATTAAAAATTCACTTCATCAAAATAGGCTTGCAACTTCCATGCAAGCTGTAGTCTTAGTGAATTGTCTAGTGCACTATGAAATCAAATAACTTTTCAAAGTAAAACACATTGTATTGTTACAAGTAATATTGATATAGATGGATATATTCAAAAGTATTAATAGTTTATTTAAAGGCATATTGGTCATTAAGAAGGCTACCCCAAATTCCAATAACAGTATATATCAAATGCAAGGCTTGAACCAAAGTTTTCATGGCTCCAAGGCTGGTTCTCTATTGTCTGCAGCAAAATCTTATTAAAGATTTTAAAAGAAAAACCATTAATTCAGCAAACACAGTCATCTTAACAGTATATAAAATATTTCCCAACCATTATCCCAATACCACTAGGATGAAAGGAAAATGGTGCCTTTTCTCAACTTTTCTCTGACATTTAGATTAATCATTAGAATTGCATTAAATCTAACTTTGTTTTAATGTGATGTCAATTTCCACTGTAATGAATTATTATAAGGATTATTGACCTGGTTCTGCTTACTTGACTTTGCATCAGTTCATACAAGTCTTCTCATGTGCCTCTGATTTATTCCTGCTTGTTGTTTCTCATGGGACACGAATATTTCCTTACATCTTTATATCACAATGTGTTGAGTCATTCCTCAAATTTCCTTTGTTTTTCGCCACAAGAAAATGATACAATTAATAGTTTTGTGCACATGAGAACATGTTTCTGGCTGCCTTGAGTTATACAGCCAGCAGTGGACACTCGGCTTCAAAGGTGATTACATTCAAACCACTGCAGGAATACAATCTCACAGAAGATCTTACTCGTGTCCTTTGCCCTTCCTTCCACTGGCCAAGCAGAAAAGAGGGTGAAGAAATGTCTCCGTCACTCACACTGGGTTGTGCTTGGACTATCAAAATCTCCTTATGGCTGACTTTCCAGCTTTCGACTTCTATCCACTCCAAACTGCTGTCAGCACTCCTGCTCTAATCGTCTTCCACACCTTTTACTAGGTCACTTTGCTATTCACAGTCCTTCCCTGGCTCCTCTGCACTGCCTGGATTGAACAGGCGTTTCTAGCGATGGCTTTGTCAGCCTTTCCCAAAGCAATCCCCATGACACGGATCTATGGTCACTTCCTAATAGGGCCCCAGCTCATTCTCTGTACTTGTTCTACTTGCCCCCTTGGTGCTTTCTGCCTTTTGGTTTTGCCTCTCCTGCCTGGGCCCCATCATCTAAGCCTCTTGGATTGTGTGTAACTGTGCTCTCTTATTTACTAGTCCCCCATTTCCCTGGAGCCCAGTCCAGCACCTCTGGTGTGAAGCTTTTCCAGCCTGCTCCTCCACTTCTCTCTGGATGCCGTACCCTGTCTATCACTTCTGCTTGTCCGCTCTTCTCCCACTTCCCACTGGGCGGCCAAAATTCTGCTCTTGTTTTCAGAAGGGCCGGGGCTGATGAGGGACGTTATTATTACATCAAAGCAGTGATTTGTCTGTTCATAGGATAATAGGTTCAGAACTGAAAATGAACCTAGCTAGATGTCACCAAAATCACTGAATTTCATGTTTGGAACAGAACAGAGCATCCTACTGGCTAAACTCAAATCCTAAAACTAACCCCCATTACACATTCTCAATGAGTGGACATCTAACTTTTGCTTTAAAATCCCCAAAGAATGGGACAGTGATAGAATAGAGCGCTGGCTTCAGAGTAAGTAGGGAAGTCTTGAGTTTGAATTCTGCCCTGGATATTCATTATTATTATTATTATTTTAAACTCTTACCTTCTGTCTTGGAATCAATATTATATTATATATTGATTCCAAGACAGAAGAGGGGTAAAGGCTAGGCAATGGGGGTTAAGTGATTTGCCCAGGGTCACACAGCTGGGAAATGTCTAAGGTCAGATTTGAACCTGGAACCTCCCATCTTTAGGCTTGGCTCTTAATCCACTGAGCTCCCCAGATACCCCCTATTCATTATTATTCTGAACAAATCACTTCAACTCTCTCAGACTTGGTTTCCTCATCTTTAAAATGGGGCTCCTATTAGCGCCTATCCTGTAGGGCAGAGGTTGGCAATGTTGGCTCTCAAGCAATATCTGGCTCCACCTCCAGACCAGCCAGTCTGGGCAGAGCCCCAGGATGTGCCCCAGGGGGCCCTTCAGCCCCAGCCCCATATTCCAGTGCCTTCCAGCTCCATCCTCCTCCTTCCGCAGGCGTTTATGGCTCTCATGGCCAAAAAGGTTGCCAACCGTTGCTATAGGGTAATAGTGAGATTCAAGAGAGATAATGTGTATCAGCAGTTTCCAGCATAATATGGGCTTTAGAGGTCCCCAAAACCTTTCCAGGGGTCCCAAGCGGTCAAAAATATTTTCATACTAAGATATCTTATTTCTAATATGGTAAATTTTATTTAAACCCTCACTTCCATCTTAGAATCAATACTGTGTACTGATTCTAAGGCAGAAGAGTGGTAAAAGCTAGGCAATGGGGGTCAAGTGACTTGTCCAGGGTCACACAACTAGGAAGTGTCTAAGGCCAGGTTTGAACTCAGGACCTCCCATCTTTGGGCCTGGCTCTCAATCCACTGAGCCACCCAGCTGCCCCCCTAATATGGTAAATATTAAAAGATATAGCCTATATAAACAAAATCTCTGTGGAAATGTTAAATCATTTTTCATGCTGTAAAGGGGTCCTGAGACCAAAGAGTTAGAGAACTACTGAGGCACACAAGGTGTTTTGCAGACCTTGAAATCACTATGTAAATGTTATTAGCCATTATCACCCCTCTGTAAAATGTTTTGCAAGTCTTAAAAGACTATATGTGTCCATTACTATCAAGAACAAAGCCTGCCCAACTATTAGCAATATATCACCCCTTCCATTGCCACCAAAAAATAAAAGGGTGGGGGAGGAGGAGGAGAAGGAGAAGGAGAAGGAGGAAAAGGAGGAGGAGGAAGAAAAAAAGGGAGGAGGAAGAGGAGGAGGAGGAGGAAGAAAAAAGGGGAGGAGGAAGAGGAAGAGGAGAAGGAGGAAGTGGGGAAAGAAGTAAGAAAAAGATGGAGGAGAACAGGGAGGAGGAAGTGATTTTCATAATGGTAGAGGCCAATTAACCTAATTGTTTGTATTCTAGAGTTGGTTTTGCCCCCTTAAATGAAATAAGTTCATAATGCTGATTTCATCCATTTTATCAGCAATAGGGGTCGATGGATTTGGGCTGGTCATTTTTACTTATTTATGAAGCTGGACTAAACTATTCCCCAGGTGCAATTAAGCACTTTGAGGTACCATTTAATAAATGACTATTCAGTGCACTAAGTGGTGTCCTAATAGCCCCAAACAATTACAGCAACTCCTTGTGCCTGACCCTCAGGGAGTAGCATTAACTTTTTTTTAGACAGTGAGGAGATGCCATGGAAATCCCAGGTCCTATTATTATTACATTCACTATTTATCCACACACAGGAAGTAGCTCATTCAACTGGCAGGATTGGGGTCATTATTTTATTAATGTCTCATCATTAATTCAATGTTTTCAATATCCTAGTAATCAGGGTGACAAGTTTACAAATGAAAAACTCCTGATGCCAAGAGATCTGTTCAACATCACCCTCCCTGTGCTGAACCCCAGTCTGTTCTGGCTCCAAGTATCTTAATTATCTGTCCACACTGCCAGGTAAGCACATAGCCAGCTGCCTTTCTTTCTAACTGATGTTCTAAGTCATTTTTCAGTGGGTCAGAAGTTATCCATTCTGCCTGGCCCAGTAAAGGGCACAAGATCATTTTATCTTTAACAAACAAGCATAGGGGAAGAGCAGAGAGGCTGCCAGGCCACTGGGTCCAACTCTCTCTCATTTTTTTTTAAACCCTTAACTTCTGTGTCTTGGCTCCTAGGTGGAAGAGTGGTAAGGGTGGGCAATGGGGGTCAAGTGACTTGCCCAGGGTCACACAGCTGGGAAATGTCTGAGGCTGGATTTGAACCCAGGACCTCCTGTCTCTAGGCCTGACTCTCAATCCACTGAGCTACCCAGCTGCCCCTCTCTCTCATTTTTTTATTTTTATTTTTATTTTATTTTTTAAACCCTTACCTTCCATCTTGGAATCAATACTGTGTATTGGTTCCAAGGCAGAAGAGTGGTAAAGGCCAGGTAATGGCAGTGAAGTGACTTGCCCAGGGTCACACAGCTAGGAAGTGTCTGAGGCCAGATTTGAACCCAGGACCTCCCATCTCTGGGCCTGGCTCTCAATCCACTGAACTGCCCAGCTACCCCCTCTCCTTTTTTTATTGATGACATTTTTACATCATATTTACTTCCAAATATATCCCCCACTCCCCTATACACAGAGAACCATTCCTTATATGAATGATTTAAAAAAAATTAAATATACATTATTTATATGAAATAAATTTAAATATAAAAATATAAATATAAAAATATAAAAAGTAGTTCAGGAAAACCATCTAATGAACATTGAGTTCATCAGAGAGTATATGCAGTATTTCACACTCAAAGTTCCTCATTTCAGTAAGGGAGGGAAAGAGGGATATTTTCTTTAACTCTTTTTTGGAGCCAAGTTTGATCATTTTAATAAGTTACATTTTTTCTTCTTCTTTCAGGTTACTTTGTTGTAGTCATTGCTTATATTGTTTACTTGGATACTTTTCTTCGTTTCTAGATCTTTACAGATAAAAACAGTCTTTAAAAAAATTATTAGATGAGAAGGTCCCATGGTCCTTAGGGTGAATCAGCAAAGCAGTTGGCAAAGTCTCTCCTCCAGTGTCATTTCCACTGATAAAAAATCTTATCAGTTGCTGATGTTGAACCATTTGGCAATGCCAAGGTCTTTAGTTGCAAGGATTTTCTTTCAAGATCTTCAGGAGCTCTGACCACGGCAGCCACAGATGCAGCTACCAGGCTACGTCCCCTCAAGTCCCCTCAAAGGCTGCTTCCCAGGATGATGGCTTTGGACATTGGACTAGAAGCATTTCTGTTAGTGAGGCTCCTGGCTTCAGAATCCCAGGCTGTTTCCATTATAGGGTCCCGGGGCAGATGGTGGCAGTGGTGGTTCAACTTACCTAGTGATGCTGCCTTCCATCCATCCTTCAAAGCGCTCTGCTCTTCAGCTAGGCTGCCTTGCCTGTCCTGTGATTGACAGTTGTTAGCAGTTAGTGGGGATGGCTGTCCCTTCTCCATAGGAATCTCTCCTGGCTGAAAGGCTTGACCTTGAAGCAGGACCTACAAGCACTTTTATCTTGAAGTATATGTTTAGTAGTGGAGCCGCTGAGTCAAAAGGGTAGGAAATTGTGTTTCTTTTTTAGATTCTCTTTTCTTTTCTTTTTTAGAAAACCCTTAATTTCTGTCTTAGAATCAATACTAAGTCAGTTCTAAGGTAGAAGAGAGAGGTAAGGGCTAGGTAACTGGGGTTAACTGACTTACCCAAGATCACACAGCTAGGAAATATCTGAGGACAAATTTGAACCCAGTTCCTCTCTACTCCAGGCCTGACTCTATCCACTCAGCCATTTCACTACCTCTATACCCCCTTAAAAAAAAACAAAACATAATTCCAAGTTGCATTTCTGAGTGGTTGGGTCGATTATGCCAGTTCTTCTAAGAGTATTTTAATGTGCTATGATATAACTGATAATTAGATTGAGAGCAGGACTCCGAGCCCAGAAAACCTGGGTATCAATACAGCCTCTGACAAATTCAAATGAGGTGACCCTGGGCAAGTAGCTCTCACTACTCTATAAACAGCAGAAAAGGTGCAACCCTGCATTTGTATAGGAAATCTGCTCATCTGGGAATTAAATCCGGGTCTGTTTCCTATCCGTTAACACTAGCTGACCATTGATAGCACTTTAGGGTCTTTGCCACAGACCTGTGTAGTTTCTTTCATTTATTTATTTATTTTTAAATTAAAACCCTCACTTTCCATCTTGTAGTCAATACTGTGTATTGGCTCCAAGGCAGAAGAGTGGTAAGGGCTAGGCAACTGGGGTTAAGTGACTTGCCCAGGGTCACACAGCTGGGAAGTATCTGAGGCCAGATTTGAACCCAGGACCTCCCATCTCTAGGCCTGGTTCTCAATCCACTGAGCTACCCAGTTACCCCCCTGTGTAGTTTCTAGATGAGGTTACTAGGGGTCAGGACATTTAAAACCTTTTACCATTTGGCACCTTCCTAGATTTCCAGTCTTATGCTTTACTATTCTCCACATATATACTTTAGAGTCCAGCAGTATCTGCCTGCTTGCTGTTCCTCACACAGGAACCTCCATTTTTTGACTCCATGACTTTTCATTGGCTGTCCTCCATGCCAAGAACACTCTCCTTCCTCATCCTCACCTCCTCTGCCTCCCACTTACTTTCCCTGCTTCCTTTGTCTCGGTTCAAATTCTACCTTATGCTAGAAGTCGTCCCTCCACTCTAATGCCTTCTCTCTGAGACTGCCTCCAGCATATCTCATATGTACCTCATTTACTCGTTGTTTTCCTCATCCAAATGGAAGCATTCATTAGTTTCCTTCCAGGTTGTGCTTCTGATTTTCTGGACTTTGTTGCCATGACTTGGCCACTGTCTCATTCTAGACCAGTCCTCAATGATGCTGGCCTTTTTTCTCCATTGGTGAATTCATCCAGAGTCCTCCTTTTGGGTAACAGCCTTATAGCTCTTCTGTCTCTTTGGATGGTTACAGAAAGCTCCCATATTGGTGTCTTCTTGACTCCATGCCCACTTTTCAGTTCTCTTTTATGTTGCCTTTCCCCACCAAAATGTAAACTCCTTGAGGGCAGGGACTGTCTTTCCTTTTGATTTTCTTTGTATTTCTAGGGTATAGCACAGTACGGGCTATAACTAACTAGCCAATAAAAGCTTTTGACTGATGGACTGTTAAGTGATTTCTCCAGAGTCACATAATTAGCTATTGTCAGAGGCAAGTTTTGAATCTAGGACTTTCCTCACAAAAAATTCAACAGCTTCCCACTACCCTACACTGTCAGTTCAATAGGTAGAGCTTTCAGGGAACAGAGTTGCTTCTTTTTTAGATAGATACAAAGATGCATAGCTAGATGGATACATGGATTAATTCATCGATCCATAGATAAATTCAGAGAGATACATAGGTGATAGAGAGTTATGCAGATCAGTGATGGATAATGGGTAGGTGGACAGATAATAGAGATGGGTATATTGATAGCTACAATATAAATGGAAAAATAGATACATAGATTGGTGATAGATGATAGATGGATAAATAGATGTAGAGATGGTAGATAGATAAATGAGGAGATAGGATAGACAGATTGGCAGCTACAGAAAGAGAGAAAGAGAGGAGAGAGAGAGGGGAGAGAGAGACAGAGAGACAGACAGAGACAGAGAAACAGAAGAGACAGAGAGAGACAGAGAGAGAGAGGATTTTAATAGCAATTAATAGGGAAAGAGAGACAGAGAGAGAGAGAGAGAGAGAGAGAGAGAGAGAGAGAATTGAGCTAATGCTCATTTTTCTCCTTAGAATTGTTTATTTCCAAGCCAGGCCTGGAGATAGGAGCTTCTTTGTTCAAATTTGGCCTCAGATATTTTCTAGCTGTGTGACCCTGGACAAGTCACTTAACCCCAACTCCCTAGTCCTTATTATTCTTCTGCCTTGGAACCATTACTTAGTATTGATTCTAATATAGAAGGTCAGGTGTTGTTTTTTTTTTTAACTGTCTGTTCCCAAAGTAGGATTTGCAAAGCAAACTGGGGGAGGAAGGCCCTCTTTGTCCCTAGGGCTCTAAAGCATTGCAAAGTGGAGAATCTTGGTGACAAGCATCAGAGTCCTATCCAAACAACAGATGAAGCAAGTGTGAGAAAACAGGGCCAAACATTTGCCTGGTCTGGGTTGCTAGAGCAAATACATACTTTGAGGTGTCTGCTGGGAATCTGGGTATCTGGTGCAGACCCACTGACTCCTCAAGTCCTTCAGTAAGCAGCAAGCAATGCTGAAATCCCATTAGGACTTTAGCCCTCTGATGCCCCCTGGAGATTACATGACAGACAGCAGGGAGAGACAAGATGTGTACCAATGAAGAATGAGCCTTGAAAAGATTTCTTCTATCCCTTTTTAAAACTTGTTTTCTCCTAGAGGATGATTTAAAGGGCTTGGAGACCTAAAAAGCCATGGCCCAGCTCCCTTCTGCTGAATTCCTGAGGCTAAGGCTGCACGACTTACTGCCAGATGTTGCTGTGTTATATATAATACAGTTCATGTGACATTCAGGGGGTGGTGCCAGCAGCCCAATGTGCACTCTCTGCACAAGGAGCCTAGAAATTCAGTACAATTCAGTTTAATAAATTGAATCCCCCCCCCCCCTACCCAGCACTGCTGGAGCACCTACTGTGTGCAGGACACCAATTCCTTTGTGTTATGGAAGCATCTACTGTGTGCAGAGCATCATAGACCTCACAGTGCATCCCTTCCACTATAGTGCTTACCTATTTCTAAGTTGCCTTTGTAATCACAGTCTGCACTTGAAGGTTCATGACAAAGTCTTTTTCTTTTCAGTGGCATATTCAGTGATGAATGTGCTGAGTCCAAAGGCCGGTAGGATCCATTACTTCCTAATGGATTGGAGCAGTGATTCCCAAAGTGGGTGCTACCGCCCCCTGGTGGATGCTGCAGTGATCCAGGGAAGCAGTGATGGCCACAGGTGCATTTATCTTTCCTATTAATTGCTATTAAAATTTTTAAAAAATCAATTTCCAGGGGGCTAAGTAATATTTTTTCTGGAAAGGAAGTGGTAGGCCAAAAAAGTTTGGGAACCTGCATTGGAGGATAAAAAAAGAAAAGGAGGATTCGGCCATACTTGAAACATATATATTGATTTTTTGTTTGTTTGTTTTTACATCACCTTCATTTCCTAATAAAATCTTCTCCCTGCTCCTCTATTATAAAAGAAGAGAGAAAAGTTCAGCAAAACTAGCCAACAAACCAACCTAGTCTGACAATCATGTTTACCCGTAGTCCCTCCGGCTTCAGAAGAAGAAGAAAAGAGAGGAAGGTAACTTTCTAGATTTCTTCTTTGGGTCAAAACTGTTATTATAATTACACAGCATTCCACTTCAATTTGGAGTGGCTGTACTTTCCATTTTCATTTTTGTAGTCTTTGTGTCTATTCTTTTGCTGATTCTGTTTCTTTTGATATCAGTTCATGTCTTCTCATGCTTCTCTGTATGCTTCATATACCTCATTCCGCATAGCAAAAATATTATGCAGTCACATTCATGACATTCACACTTATTTTGTGATCCCCTAGTTGATACCACACATTCTTTTAACCAATACTAAAGCTGAAAATATTTTATTCAGGGATAGGGGCTGTACGTGCTAGTTCTCCTCATTCAAATAGAATCATATAGTGATCCTGGGCAAGTCTTAAGTGACTTTTGTCACACCCCAATTGTGTAGCCCTTGCCACTCTTTTGTCTTAGAATGGATACTTTGTGTCATTTCTAAAGCAGAAGATAAGGGTTGTTTTTCATTTGTTTTTTATTTTTTAGTAGAAGAACCCACAAAGCAATTCCTGCCTCTCTTTTGTATTTGTATTCCCAGAATTTGAAACAGTTAATAATAATAATAAGTGCTAATGCAATTAATTTTTATCCATTTTTTTTAAAGCAGACCCAAGAAAAAGATGCATTTGAATTTAATTTGTGTAATCAATTTAGAGTCTGAATAAACTAAGAGGAACATTAAGAGCTGATTTTCCTTGGATCTTAGAACTGTCAAAATCAGGCTATATAGTTTAGCTGTAGGCTTGGCTTTTCACTTTGCTGCCATCTGTGACCATAAGTAAATCAAGTGACTTCTGGGGCTCTGTTTCCTCAAAGATGAAACAAAGTGGTTGGATTAAATGATCTCAAAGGGCCTTTCTAGCTTCCTTTTCATTTAATAGATGAGAAAATGTCAGGAGGCTCAATAATGTACCCAAATTCGCACAAGAAGCACCTCTAAGAAAACATTAGGGTATGTGGGCTTCTTTTGCCTGAATGGAACCCAGTAGAGGGTAGAGAGATCCTCCCCAAAATTCCTTCTAAGGAGGTGGCTCAAGCTATCTCTTCTATCTCTTCATTTTCTTCCTTCCTTCCTTCCTTCCTTCCTTCATTCCTTTCTTTCTTCCTTCCTTCCTTCCTTCCTTCCTTCCTT
>NC_058130.1:34798041-34803576 GCF_016433145.1 Gracilinanus agilis | reverse complement strand
TTCTTTCTTTCTTTCTTTCTTTCTTTCTTTTTTCTTTCTTCCTTCCTTCCTTTTCCTCCTTCCTTCCTTCCTTTCTTTCTTTTTCATTAACATTAAAAAAAAAAAACAACAACTTACCATCTGTCTTAGAATCAATACAAGGGTACTGATTCCAAGGCAGAAGAGGGGTAAGGGCTAGGTAAAGAAGGCTAAGGGACTTGTCCTGGGTCACACAACTAGGAAATATCCAAGGTCAGATTTGAATGCAGGACTTCCATCTCTAAGTCTGGCTTTCAATCCACTGAGCTGCTCCCAACTCTTCATTTTCTAGAAGCTACACTTCTTTGGCTTTCTTAGTCATCCCCTATCACCCTAGCTTCCATAACCCCTATGCCTTGCTTTTCTGTTCCTTTCTGATGTTATCTTCTATCTGTAGATTGTAAGCTTCCTGAGGGTAGAGACGATATTTCTTTTTTTGCATAGCTTCTGGAACTTAGATGGTGCTTAGTAAACATTTAATGACTGGCCCTAGATTAATTCAATGTCCATCTTGCTAACTACTGGATTGAATGCTCTCTTTATTCATAAGTCCAATGGACTTGCCTGATCCTCTGAGCCAATCACATTGCTTTGCTTTTGACACTTAGAGGTTCAAATCTCCTGAAGATATTTTAGGGCATAAATTATTTTGCTTATGTATCTTAAACTTTACCATGCATTAACTGATTGATCAGCTCAATGGAGGTGAGGTCGAACTCCATCCTGACAAGTAGAAAGGGAATGAGTCTTGCCCAGATTTGACCTAAAGGGTCCAAGAAGCCAAGAATAGGTAGAACTGTAAAGAGGCAAATTTTTTCTTGAATAAATGTGGCTATTATTATTCATTCCTGTCTGATTCTTCATAATCCCATTTGAGAGGTTTGTTTTTTTTGTTGGTTTTTTTTTTTTGGCAAAGATACTGGAGTGGTTTGCCATTTCCTTCTCCAGCTCATTTAAAAACAAACACATGGTCCTTCCCTTCCCTCTTGGAATCAATATTGTATATTGTTTCCAAGGGAGAAGAACACTAAGGGCTAGGCGATAAGGGTCAAATGACTTGCCCAGGGTCACTGAACTAAGAAATGTCTAAGGCCATATTTGAACTCAGATCTTCCTGACTGAGTCAAGGCCCAGCACTCTACCCACTGCACCACCTAGCTGCCCCAAATGTGACCTTGGGGGAACTTCAGTTTGCTGCCCCTTTGGATCTCCTCCATCCTCCCAAAACGCTACAGGAAAACTTTTCTTTAAAACAACTAGAACTATTCAGAAAAGGTGCTCTGGAGAGGTAGACAGCTCCCTATCTTACTGGATCTTAAAGCCTGGATGACCACTTTCTAGGGATGTTGTAGAAAGGGCTTCTGGTTGTACTAGATGCCTCTGAGGCCCCCTCCAGCTCCGAAATCCCATCATTCTTATCACTGGACTACAAGTCAAATAGCTTGTGTTCTCATACTGACTCCCAGCCGCCCACCCCCTGGGTGACCTTGGACAAAGTCACTTCAGCTCACTGTGCATTTGCATTTCTTATCTGTTTAATGAGGGAGTTGGACTCAATGATGTAGAAAGTCTGCACCGGAAAATTATAAGGAATAGGGAAAGGAAAGAGGAGATAAAGCAGATAGAGGTCTGCCTCTGGCCCTCTCCCTCCTTCCCAGCATCCTCGGTTCCCGACTCCAATTATAAAGCAGTCAAGTAACCTCACAAGAAGCATGTACGAGGCTCTCTTTGTGTGCCTGGAGCTACCATGGGTGCTGGGGATACAAAGACCAAAAGGAAACCAGCTTCAGGAAGATTATGGTTTCTCAGATGAACTACTCCTCTTCATCACTTTGCGGTTCTGTTCCTGACCTCATCCCTCCAGTGAAAGTGTCCTCACCCAAGTGCCCGTTGATCTGTTCATGACCAAACCCTTTTTTGAGGCTTTTCTCAGGCCTCAGCCTTTAGCTGCCTTTGACAGTGATGACCACCCTCTCTCCTGGTTACTCTTCCTTCCTCAGTCTCCTTTTCTGGTTCATCATCTCTATCACCGCCTCCTCCTCCCAAACTTCCAGGATCCTCCCAAGCTTGGGCCCTGGGCCTGCTTCTCTCTCTAAACTCTCTATCTTGGGGACCACGTCAGTTCTCAGGGGATTATCATCTCTATACAAATGACTCCCAGAGGTCCCTATCCTGCTGCAGACTCTCTTCTAATCTTATCCCCCATCACCAACTTCCTATTAGACAATTCCATCTGCTTATCCTGGAGTCATCTCCAACTCGCCATGCCCAATATAGAACTCATTATCTTTTCTCTTTTCCTTTTTTCCCCAAAACTCACCCTCCCCTTCTATCTTAGTATCAGTTCTAAGACAGAAGCGTAGCAAAGGCAAGGCAATTGGGGTTAAGTGAATTGTTCCCCTCTTCCAAAAGTTAGTCTCTTGAGTTTGAAATCATGGCATGATCCTTTATTCCTCACCCACACTCCTCGCAGATCCAATTAAGTGCCAAATATTCTCATTTCTGCCTCCTCAGCCTCCCTTGAACCCAAGTCCATCTTTCTATCTGCTAAGAACCCTTAGCTCAGGCCCCATCGCTTCTGGACTATATTGTTGTAATTGCCTCCTAAATAGTCTCCATGGCTCAGAGTTCTCCTCATTCCATCCCCATCCTCCACATAGCAGCTGAATTGATTTTCCTTGTCACAGATGTCAACATATTTCCCATCTACCCAATCAACTCCAGTGGCTTCCCATTTTCCTCTAGGAAAAATGACATAGTAGATAGCACACCAGGCCTGGAGTCAAGAAGTTCTGAGTTCAAATTCGGCCTCGGCCACTTACTAGCTCTGCGACCCTGAGCAAGTCATTTAACCTTTTCTTACTCTGTTTCCTCAACTGTAACAGGAAGATAATAATAACACCTACCTCCAGGAGTGAACTGGTAAATATTTAACAACTGGTTCTCAAAAAAAAAATGTACACCCGACACACTTTTAAGTTTAATATGCATTAGAAGCATTTTCTCCATCACTTTCTTAAGTCTAGACAATAAAATAATAACTCAAGCCCTGTTTATAGTATTTGCCAATTTCTGAGGTATAAATGCTCAAGCTTAAATTCAACAAAAATTAGTTCTGAGGACCTGTTTGAGCTGCCTCCAGCACCCCCCTACAGGGTTGTTGTGAGGATAAAGTGAGAACTTTTCAAAGTGCTTTGCAAATCTTAAAGTGCTTCATAAATCTGAGGTAGCACCGTCAGTAGCAAGAGTAGCAGTGGTCACGTAGTAGTGTTAGAGGTAGTGGTAGTATTTGTGGTGGTGGCAGTAATAGTGTTAGTAGTAATAATGAATAATAATTGTTAGTAGTAATAATAAAAGTATTAGTAGTAATATACATAGTAGTAGTAGTAATAGTGGTGGTGGTAGTAGTAATAGTGATAGTAGTAGTAGTAGTAGTGGTGGTAGTAGTAATAGTAGTGGTGGTAATAGTGACAGTAGTAATAGTTATAGTAGTTGTAGTAGTAGTAGTAGTAACAATGGTAGTAGTAATGGCAGTAGTAGTAATAGTTATAGTCCTGGTAGTAATGTGGTAATAATAGTAATAGTAGTAGTGGTAGTGGTGGTAGTAGTGATAGTAATAGTAGTAATAATTATAGTAGTGGTGGTAGTAGTAACAGTGTTACTAGTATTGGTGGTGATATAGTAGTTATAGTAGTGGTAGTAATGGTGATAGTAGTAGTAGCAGTGGTGGTAGTAGTAATAATGGTAGGAGTGGTGGTGGTAGTAGTTGTATTAATGATAGTAGGAGTGGTGGTAATAGTAATAGTGGTAGTAGTAGTGGTGGTGGTGGTGGTAGTAATAAAAATGGTAATAGTAGTGGTGGTGGTGGTAGTTGTATTAATGATAGTAGGAGTGGTGGTAATAGTAATGGTGGTGGTAGTAGTAATAATGGTAGGAGTGGTGGTGGTGGTAGTTGTATTAATAGAAGTAGTAGTAGTTATACTAATAGTAGTAGTAGTAGTAGTAGTAGTAGTAGTAGTAGTAGTAGTAGTAGTAGTAGTAGTAGTAGTAGTAGTAGTAGTAGTAGTAGTAGTAGCAGCAGCAGCAGCAGCAGTAGTGGAGGGTAGTAGTAGTAGTAAACTCTTATGTTTAGCCTGTAAAGATTCTTGAATCGCAGCCCCAACCTATCCTCCCAGTCTCATCATACTCACTCCCCATTTAGGGCTCTGACAACCAGCCAAACGAACTTTCTCGGTTCCTCGCAGTTGGCTTTCTCCTCTCTCTTCACCTCCAGTTCACTGAGTCGATCTTATCCTTTAAGATGGCTCAAACACCACTTTCCGCAGGATACCTTTTCTGATCCCCCCAGCAGAGAGAGAGGCCAGATTTGAATAAATGCTTACTGATTGGTAGAGTATGTATGAAATAAATGGAACATAATTTGGTAGAGGAGCCATTAGCAGCTGGGCAGTAACATCAAGAAAGGCTTGTGGAGAAGATGACCTGAGATTTGAAGACAACAGGAGATTCTCCAAGGGAGAGATGAGGGCAGAGATCGTTCCAGGCAAAGGGAGTGAAGAAATGGAGACAGGGAGACAGCCTGCGCCAAAGGATGGAAGGAAGAGATGGAATCCCCCAGTCATCCTGGAAAAAGTTCCCAGAATATGCCACAGAAATGGATGTACCTTGAAGATGGTTTCGAAGTTTTTCCTCCTCCCTGCTGGAGTGGTTTTTGTTCCCCTTTTCACATTCATGCTTGGAGTCTTCAGACGTTCTTCTCCACTCCCAGCACCTGCAGTGAGGGAGCAGGTGGTGTTTACTCCTGAAGGACTGAGGTATTAAGTAGTGTTGGCTGTGCAGGTCCAGCGAGGGGGCAGACAGATGGATGGAGATTTGGGAGTTCTGGAGCCTGGGCAGTGGGGAAATCATCCCTGAAGCTCTGGGGCCCTTCTGCTTTCACCAGCCTCAGCGTTCTGCACATGGAACCAGAACATCCCCTTGAACCACAAAAAAATCAAAAACAAACAAAAACCTGTGTTTACCATCTGCAGCCTGCTGACCTTTATGCTGAATAAACTGACCTGCCGTGGACCCCAGACGAGTTGTGGCTTGGAAGGCCACAGAAACATTCTGGTGGATCGGGCCAGGAGGTAGCAAAATTAATTGGAGTTGGATGTTTTCTCTTTTTTTCCCCCCTATTTAAATTAACTTTCTTTTTCTGGGTATTTTTATGAGTCATTTGCTGGCTTTCTTAAGTCTAAGTCATTTTAACTTCATTTAAATTTTATACTGTTCAAAATACATCTCTTTTACAGTCATTTCAGCTCTGGTTAATCAGCCTGAGCCTGGCTTTCATTGAAATTTTATGTTTATACTTGTTTTCCTATGGCAGTTTTATGAGATTCATTTTGTATGTTTGGGGTTTAAACTTTTGGGCAAGCAGTCCCTTTCTCTCTCTCTCTCTCTCTCTCTCTCTCTCTCTCTCTCTCTCTCTCTCTCTCTCTCTCTCTCTCTCTCTCTCTTTCTCTCTCTCTCTCT
>NC_058130.1:34772687-34797716 GCF_016433145.1 Gracilinanus agilis | reverse complement strand
CCCATTTCCCCCACTCTATCTCTCTCTGTCTGTCTCTGTCTTTGTCTCTATCTCTCTCCCTCTCTCCCTCCCTATCTCTCCCACTCTCTGTCTCTCTCTGTCTCTCTTTGTCTCTCTCCTGTTTCCCCCATTCTGTCTCTCTGTCTCTGTCTCTCTGTCTCTCCCACTCTCTTTTTCTCTCCACTCTCTATCTCTCTGTCTCTAGGTGTCTCTGTGTCTCTGTGTGTGTCTCTCTCTCCTGTTTCCCCCATTCTGTCGCTCTCTGTCTCTGTTTCTCTCCCTCCCTGTCTCTCCTACTCTCTGTTTCTCTCTCCCACTTGTATCTCTGTGTCTCTTTCTCTCTCTCTTTCTGTTTCTGTCTGTCCGTCTTGCTCATGCTGCTTTTCTCTCACTTCTTGGATTTCTCATTGACCTAATCTCACTTAGATCTTCCCTTTCACTCCCCTACTATCTCCTGTGATCTGCTACCCTTAGAGGGCTGCAACCATGTTTCACTTCACTTGTCCAGGCATTTCTTGCTATTCTCCCTGAAGCTGTGCCCTCATGCTACAGACTTGATAATGGAAGACTTAGTTCCCAAACTGTGGCCTACTGGGTGAGTAGTCCTGATGGTTGGGTGCCTCATGCAACTCATTACATCTAGCGACCCAACTATGCCAGCTTCCACTTGTCACCTCCCTCAGGCTAGACTGCTCCCCCCTTTCCAGTTCTGGAGCCATTATCAAATCAATCCTCCCATTGCTATTAGAAAGTGTGGCATTCTGCCCTTCTTGGGCTACACTCATCCTCCATGTAACTTTCCAAACCACAATATCCCTCCCAAGATAGCCACACTCACTGGTTTGCTGTGTTCCACAGTATAATAATAATTAATAATACATAGCTAGCATTTGTATGTTTAAGGTTTGCAAAGCACTTTAAGTGTTATCTAACTTCATCCTCACCGCTGTTGTTATTTATTTATTTTTTTTAAACCCTTACCTTCTATCTTGGAGTCAATACTGTGTATTGGCTCCAAGGCAGAAGAGTGGTAAGGGTAGGCAATGGGGGTCAAGTGACTTGCCCAGGGTCACACAGCTGGGAAGTGTCTGAGGCCAGATTTGAACCTGTCTCTAGGTCTGTCTCTAGGTCTGGCCCTCAATCCACTGAGCTACCCAGCTGCCCCCCACGCTGTTATTATTCTTATTTTACAAATGAGAAAATTGAGACCCTTGGAGAAAGATTAGCTGGCTTGCTCAAGGTTATACTAATGAATGCCATATTAGGGCTCCCAGTCAGAAACCTAATAAACATGTAAAGCAGAATTTGTACTCAGGCCTTCCTGATTACAAGTCAAGTAAGATATCCCTTGTACCAAGTAGATGCTTCTGGAAGTTAAATTCCCTGAGGGTAATAATAACTCTTTGCTTTGACATGTATTTCCTGAGCTTTCAGGACCAAGTTAGTCCTTAATTAAATCTAATTTTATTCATTCATTCATTCATTCATTGGATCACAGGTTTAGAGGTGAAAGTGATCCTAGAGGTCTAGTCCAGCCCCTCCATTTTATAGAAAGGGAAGCATACCTAAAGAGAAGAAGGGACTTCTCTTGTTAGAGTCCATGCTCCCAACTCCAAATTGTTGTTTGTTTCCATTTAGCTTTCTTGCAGTGTTAAATGTTAAAAACTTTACTTCCCAATCCCACCCAGCTTTATTTGTTCTTTTCTTATATTTTGGACTTGGCTCTGAGTTGGTGGCCTTTTCTTTCTTGGGGTCAGAATTCACAGGATTATCTTTAGATCTGCATAGCCAAGGCTGGCTGCTCTAAAGAACACACCTAGGCTTTCAATACAATAACATACTTTTACATTCCCTTAAAGGTAACTGTGAGGCACAGGCGACCAAGGGTTGGGAAGACTCAACTTTGAATCTGGCCTCACACACTTGTTAGCTGTGTGACCCTGGGCAAATCATTTGATCTTGGTTTGCCTCAGTTTTCTTAACTATAAATTGGGGATAATAATAATACCTACCTTCTGGAGTTGTGAGGCTCTACTGATCTGATATTTGCAAAAGGGTTGGCACATAGTAGGTGCTATATAAGTGCTGTTATTATTACCTATGAACTGGGATGTGGATTTTCAACCATTATCTTTTTTTCAAAGGTGAGGTAGCCTGTGGTGTGAGCAGATTTTTCATGATTCCCTAGAGTTATAAGTCAATATAAAGCTATTGATTTAGCCCTTAGTTAAATTTAAACTTTTGCTTAGGTATCCACAAGGAAGATAGGCCTTATTTCCCTTAAAAACAGTCAGTGACGTCAGAAGTTTTGCCAGCATTCTACATTTTCCCCAACTGACACCTTCTTATGACATCCCCAAATCTCACAGATTCATAATCGCTGCTTAAGAAGCCCCATTTTTCTAGTGAAAAGTGTTTCCTCTTCTTCCTCAAAAGTGTTTCTCTAACAAATTAAAATATTGTAGAATGGCCCAGAATTTAAACAGATCCCACAGACCATCTTGTGTCTTCTTTTTATGATTCAGGCTTGAGTGAAAATTCCAAGGCTCTACACAAGCACAAACATACATAGAAACTTGGTCTGGACTTTTTGTGGTTATCATTTTTGTTTTTTTTTTTAAAAAAAAACTTTACCTTCCATCTTAGAATTGATACTAAGTAGGGGTTCCAAGGCAGAGGAAGGGCTAGGCAATGAGTGTTACATGACCTTCCTAGAGTCACACAGCTAGGAAGTGTCTGAGGCAACATTTGAACTCAGGACCTCAATCTACTGAGCCACCTAGCTGTCCCCAGACTTGTGATTTTGTTGGTGTCAGGGAATCTTGGGAAAGGAAACTTCTTTGAGTGCAGATTGGCAACTAATTATTCTAAAACATAGAATCTTAGAAACTTGAGTGTTGAGCCCTTAAAGCAACTTGTCTAGGGTCACAGACGATGAGCATTAGGGGTAAGTTTTGAATTCAGCTTTTCTGGCATCTTCATCCATCATGTAACAATAACTCACACTATAGTACACACACACAGACACACAGACATAAGCCTATACTCATATGACAAGAGATACAGATATAGTCTTTAGAGATATAGCCCATCAAGCTCCATAATTATTACTGTTATTGCTTCTATTATTAATACCTTCCATTACTTCATCCCTTTAAATTTTCCAAAGTTCTTGAACATCTATTATCTCATTTGACTCTCTCAACAGCCCTTTGGGATATCCAGGACAAGTATTACGAGTCTCGTTTTATTGAAGAGATCTTCAGTGAGATTAACTGATATGCCCAAAGTCATACAGCTCATTGACCCCTAATAGTGTCTAAAATTGACTTTCCACTCCACCACTGACTCTTCAGGATTCTAATAAACCTGTGATCTCATCCATTTACCTGGATATTCCCTCCCACAATGCAGATCACAACCCATCCATTCCTGCCCACCTGATGCTACTCTTGTCCATGCCATTCCATAAGTCAGTTTTGTTGTTCAATTGTTTTCCAGTGGTGTCTGACCCTATTTGGGGTTTTCTTGGCAAAGATTCAGGAGTTGTTTGCCATTTCCTTCTCCATTTGACAGATGAGGAAATTGAGGCAAACAGGATTATGTGATTTGCCCAGGATCACCTAGTTAGTAAGTGTCTGGGGCAGATTTGAACCCAGGAAAGTGAATTTTCCTGACTCCAAGTCCAGAATTGTATCCACTTCACTACTTAACTGCCTGAGGATCTAGAATACATGCTGGAATCCATCAGATTCTCTTGGACATTTAGTAGATACCAAGAGAGTGCTTGGACTGCTTATCAGTTAGCCTTCACTCTTACTGCATGACCAGCCCGTCTTTACTTCCCAAAATATCTGACAACATCCTTTGCCTTTACCTTTTTAATGTCACTAGTCTCTTTGAAAACAAAGGACTAACAATAACTTATGTCTAACATTAAGGAATCACTGCTAGTCTTCAGGCACTGGGCCACCATCTCTTCTTCCTTTTCCACAGAGTCCCTCTACTCTAGATCCTGGCCTCTAATTAGAGCCTCTCTTTTGCTCTACTCACTGGCTAGTCAAACCTCCCACCCCAATACCCCAGAAACAAATTATTTTTTTATTAGACATTTATTAATATTCATTTTTAATCTGTTTACATACTTTATGCCCCTACTTTCCCCTTCACCCCCCGCTCTCCCCCCACCCATGGCCGACGCACATTTCCACTGGTTGTAACATGTGTCCTTGTTCAGGGTCTATTTCCCATTCATGTCCGCCTCAGCCCATGCATTCAAGCAATTGTTTATCTTATATGTTTCCTCTCCTGCAGTCCTTCCTCTGAATGTGGGTAGCATCTTTACCATAAATCCCTCAGAGCTGTCTTGTGTCATTGCATTGCTGCTGGTACAGGAGCCCATTACATTTGATTTTACCATAGTATATCAGTCTCTGTGTACAATGTTCTTCTGGCTCTGCTCCTTTCGCTCTGCATCACTTCCTGGAGGTCTCTCCAATGAAACAAATTATTTAAAGCTGAAATTTTGCCTCATGATTAGGATCTCCTAAAAGCAGAGAGTAGAAGGTGTCCAATATACAATACCGATCACATATGGGACAGGCATTTAGTTCTCACCCACTTTTGCTTACTACAGAGTAGTCACAAACATATCAGACAAAGCAAACTTAAAATAGTATTTAGTAATTTAACATGACTACTGTTGCAATCTGGCGAGAGATTGATACTTAGAGCTCATCACAACATAAAGCAGTTAATGGAATTGATAATTAGGCTTTTTCATTTCACCTTGGCTATGTACTGTCTAACTAGTCTTCTTGTTGGCAGTTATCTTTTCGGAAGGAATTGCAGTAGTAGCCTGAGACTTCTCCCCTAGCCATGATCCAGTCCCAAACAAAAGAAAAAAGATCCCCAGACCTCTTTAAATGGCAAAGTCCCTTCTAATCTTTGAACATAACCATCTTGAGATACTTTTTTCTCCTAAAATCAGGAGATAAACAAACAAACAAACAACCAAAAGCAGCAGGGACCCAGGAACAAACTTTTCTGAGTTCCCCATTCTAACTTCCAAGTGGATATGGTCATCATGAAGCTAGAACCTTTCCTTAGCTTTCCCTGGAAGTCTTGGGGAGGGGGAAGCCTTTTAGGTAGCGTTGGGCAATATCAAATCATGCTCTCTTTTAGCCAACAAATAATAATCTCAGGGAAATTTGTTTTTTTTCTCTACCGATGTGAGATCGTGAATGGGACATGGAACTCAGGCCTGTTTGTTCAAGATTTCTCTCATTGGTTAAAATGATTACTCAACACTCTCTGCTGGCATGAGGAGTAGAACTTGGGAGAGGACCCATTCTTATTCCTCTGATTTCTAGCTTTGAGAGGAGACACATAAGAGGACACAAAGGCCCAGGAGAAAGAGAAAGAGTCTGAGAAGAAGCTGACATATAGAGAAGTCAGCACTTCAATCGTGTCCCTTACTACACTAGAGACTTCAGGGAATTTCTCCCTGCTTAAGCTCAAGGACTTGTTCTCTCTAGGTTGATCTGAGCTACTCCCAGTGAGAGAGTTCAGTCACTCTGTGTATTGTTTGGTTTATTCTAATCTGCATAATTTCTCTGATTTCTCTTTGCTATTCACTTGGATAAGAGGGTTTTATTTGCTATTTTTCTATGTGTGGTGGTACTTGTACAACTGACTTTTGGGAAGGGAAGGGCCCACCAATAGATATGACTTGGAGCACTCTTCCATAAAAAAGATAGCAATCAGGAGAGTGACTTGAACTTTAAAAAATATTTCCCTGAGATTAACCATATATAGGGGGTGTGCTTGGTAGAATTCTCTCTCTTCTGTGAGAAAAGTAGATTGATTAGCCATGTAGCCCCAACCTCCTACTCCCCTTCTGGTAGGAATCAAAGTCTCCCTTGGAGAAGGGAGAGTAAAAGTCACTCTAGAGATATTTAATTATGATTTCCTACTTGAGAGTTACATCTAGACCAGTGATTCCCAAAGTGGGCACCACTGCCCCCTGGTGGGTGCTGGTGCATTTATTTTTCTTATTAATTACTATTAAAATTTTAAAAATTAATTTCCAGGGGGTTAAGTAATATTTTTTCTGGAAAGGGGGCAGTAGGCCAGAAAAGTTTGGGAACCACTGATCTAAAAGATTTCATCTATTGTGAAATATCACTTGCAAAAACTTCTCTGTTCCCTTCCCATATTTATTTTTAAATCCTTACCTTCTAGATTAGAACCAATGGAACCAATCAAAACCAGGTTAGAATCTAAGACAGAAGGGTGGTAAGAATTAGGCAATGAGGGTTAAGTGACTTGCCCAGGGTCACACAGCTAAGAAGTATCTAAGGTCACATTTGAATCTAGGACTTCTAGTCTCTAGTCCTGGCTCTCAAACCACTGAGATACCTAGCTACTTTCTCTCTTCCTATATCTTTATCAAGGATGTTGCCTTCATTGAGTGAGTAGATTATCCTCAAAAATATTTATGTAGATGGGAAATATATGTATCTGGTTTGACAATTATTCACATTTTCATTGTTGCCTTTTTTAAAAAATAATACTGCCTGGGGTGACTAGGTGGCTCAGTGGATTGAGAGCCAGGTCTAGAGATAGGAAGTCCTGCATTTATATATGGCCTCAGACACTTCCTGTATGGCCCTGGGAAAGTCCTTATTTAATCCCAATTGCTTATTCCTTATCACTCTTCTGCCTTGGAACCAATACTTAGTATTGATTCTAAGAGAGAAGGGTAAGAGTTAAAAAAAAAAAAAGAATACTCTCTCAATTCATGTCCCCTCCCCACACTTCTGCTATGTCCCCTTCTTTCAGTTAGCTCAAGAAATCATCCTTCAGTGCTCTTAAAAAATATATCATTTCCAGCATGGAAGTCCTACATGTATAACTGGGCCACTCCAACTGCTCTTCCCATCTTTATTTCCTTCTGTGACATTTCTACTTCTTCATATATCACACATTAGAGTCTAAATGTGGTGGTTCCATTGTTCTTGGTGGAGAAAAAAAGTTTTTTATTCACAAAAAAGAAAAAAAACTACCTCCATTTTTCATCTTTATATCCCTGTTCACTGCTGATAAATGCCCTCAGGAAGACTATGCATCATTGGGTCTCTCACCAGGCTTTCTTTAAACATCTTTTTTTTCCTCTACGGCTCCTCACTTTTTTATGAGACATGACTACTCATAGTTTTCTACCATCATTCTTCAGAAGATTTAACAAACAAGTTTATATTCTAGGATAATGTTGCCTTTGGCTGCCATAACTCTCCACTTGGCAAGGAGAGGGAGTGTTTTCTGGCTGCGGTGGTTTCTAGTCTCGTTTGGTCTCCTTGTTATAGCAATTAATTTACACTGATGAAACCTCCTTAGGAAACTGTGATCCTTGGTATTGATACTCGTTTCTCCATCCATTTCCCTTTATTCAGCCTCAATAACTTGTTTAAATGGATAAGGTGGGAGTTATTTCCATGGCAAGCCATATTCTTTTTTGAAAGTTTCATTCTTTTTCTGGATCTGTATTCATTTTTATCTTTATTCTTTATTCTAAGAAGTAATCTCAGGGAATAGAGAGAATTTGATTCAAACATTTTTTTAAATTTAATTTCAATGTTAAAAACTCTTTCACATGTAATTGGGAAAAATAAAATATTTTTTAAAATACATTATGTTGAGGGCAGGTAGGTGGCTCAGTAGATAGAGAGCCAGGCCTAGAGACTGGAAGTCTTGGGTTCAAATCTGGTCTCAAGGGGCAGCTGGGTAGCTCAGTGGAGTGAGAGTCAGGCCTAGAGACAGGAGGTCCTGGGTTCAAATCTGGCCTCAGCCACTTCCCAGCTGTGTGACCCTGGGCAAGTCACTTGACCCCCATTGCCCACCCTTACCAATCTTCCACCTATGAGACAATACACCAAAGTACAAGGGTTTAAAAAAAAAATTAAAATCAAATCTGGTCTCAAACTTCCTAGACCTCTCTTACCTAGCCTTTTCCATTCTTCTGCCACAAAATTAATACCTAATATTGATTCTAAGACAGAAGATAAGGATTTACATATTTATATTTACATATATACTATATCCTTTTTCTCAAGTCAAACCATTTATACAACCAGAATATGGCTCCTTAACCCAGAATAGGAAGCAAATGAGCATTTATATGTGCCAGGCAGGGTACTAAGCATTTTTTTTTTGCAGATATGATTTATTTGATTCTCACAATCGTCCTGAGAAGTTGATATTATTATTCTCATTTTACAGTTGAGGAAACCAAGGCAAACAGAGGTTAAATGACTTGCCCAAGGTCATGCACCTGGTAGCTGAGGCCATATTTGAACTCGAGTCCTCCTAATGACAGCTAGCATTTATATAGCTATATGCCAGGCATTGTGTAAAGAACTTTACAAATATTATTTTATTTGATCCTCACAACAATTCATTTTACAGTTGAGGAAACTGAGGTTAAATGACTTGCCTAGTATCTCACAAATATCTGAAGCTGGATTTGAACTCGGGTCTTAATGACTCTAGCTCCATTGCTCTATCCACTGTGCCACCAGCTTCCTGGTAGGCTGGTCCTTTAAAACAAATAGGTATACTTTCTATGTCTTAACTCCTTGTCCTCTTTCTTTGACCTAAGAAACATTTCCCACCCAGAAGAAAGAGGCTGTTGTGGGGGACCAAACTTGGTAAGGAAATTGGGAAATATTAGCAAAGTTATTGATTGGGGTCAGTATTTGTACTTCTGTTGTTGAGGTGAAGAGTTTCTTTTGTAATCCTTACCATTTGTCAATAAAAGAAGAGAGACTTGACTCAATCAAATGACTCTGAATTGACTAAAAGCTCAGAAATATTTGCCAATTTCTGGCAGTTAAAGATATAGACTGTAATATTTCAAGTGTGCTAGCCAAGTCTATGAGCTCCAGCTAACAGCCCAAACCAAAGAATAATGCTATTTGATGTGGCAAAAGGGTGTACACTCTGGAATCAGAGGATCTGTGTTCAAATTCTGTCTCTGATACCACCTCACTCAGCCTTGATTTTCTCATCTATGAAATGAGGGGGTTGGTCTTGATCTCCCACAGTCCTTTCTGGATCCTAATCCTATCAGCCAACTCATCAGAGTCTTATTTGTAGTTTTACTTAATTAGTAATAATCATTTGCTAACTTAAATTTGAGTTCAAAAAATGGACTTTCTTTAAATTAAAAAAAATTTATACATATAAATGTATACACATACACATATGTAAAATACCACCTTCAGGGACAGTTGCTAAAATTGTTTCTGTTTGTCTTTGCTTTGCTTTTTTTTTTTTTTAAACCCTCACCTTCCATCTTGGAGTCAATACTTTGTATTGGCTCCAAGGCAGAAGAGTGGTAAGGGTAGGCAATGGGGGTCAAATGACTTGCCCAGGGTCACACAGCTGGGAAGTGTCTGAGGCCAGATTTGAGCCTAGGACCTCCTGTCTCTAGGCCTGGATCTCAATCCACTGAGCCACCCAGCTGCCCCTCTTTGCTTTGATTTTTGATAACTTCTTTATTCATTTAATACAACATCATGGTAATATAGGATGTTAAAAAATCATGTCATAAATTTAGACCTAGAAGGGACCTCAGAAGTTATGAAACCCAATATCTTCCTGCCTCTATGACTCCAATGAGGAGACTGGAACCCAAAGAGGTGGTGATTGGCTGACCATGAATTGAACCCAAACTAAACTTAGACTTCAAAATCCAGTGGCCATAGATTGCACCATTGAAAAAGGATCATAAACATTGAAGATCTGGTCCACCAAGAGATGATCACTGGAGCTTTCTTCTTCCATCCTTTTGTCCTTACATCTTTAACTCTGGTCCCCAGCAAATGAGCTTCCTTGGTCTTGGGCAGTATATAGATGTGAGTCTTCAGGATGGAGGATATCATTCATCTCAGAGTTGCAATTAGATTTCTCACTGATGAGTTGCATGAAATGGTACCTATTGTATCCCCATGCTGAAGAGATTCTGGTGGAATATATATTCCATGAAGGCAGAGATCTTTGTTTTTAATCTATACATCCTTAGGACCAAGTACAGTGTCTTGCATATGTAATAGATGTATTTCATTTAACTTGAATGCATTACTCTTATTTTGTGCATCTCTTTATTAGACACCTGAGACAGGTAGATAGCACAATCTATAGAGTGCTAGGCTGGAGTCAAGAAGACTTATTTTCTCAAGTTCAAATCTGGCTTCAGACACTTACTGGCAATGTAACCCTAAGGAAGTCACTTAACTTTGTTTGTCTCAGTTTCCTCATCTGTAAAATGAACTGGAGAAGAAAATAGCAAACAACTCCAATATTTTTGCCAAGAAAATCCCAAATGGGAGTCACAAAGAATTGGGCATGATAGAAAAACAATGGAACAACGACAAAAATATAGATCCCTAAAGTCATGGTTTCATGTTTGTTATTTTCTTCTGGTTCTCTTCCTGGTGATTATCTGCCAGGACTGACTGGTTTTCTTTTCAGATTTTTTGCTTCCTATATTGTACTTGACATTTTCTCTGATATCAGGCTTGTCAGATCTGTGTGGGGAGTTTGCTTCCTCCTCTTCCTTTTTCAGTTCAAATTCTACTTTATTAGTTTCACAATGCTCCAAACTAATATGATTTTTATCATCTTTTGTAAAATATAGGCCATTATTACAATATTATATATTATGATCCAAAAATCCAAATCCTATTTTCAGATGCCACTTTCTTACCTATTCACTTCCCTATTCTACCTTTGTCTTCCCCTGCTTTCATTCTTTGTTGTTTAGTCTTTTTCAGTCAAGTCTGACTCTAAATGACCCCATTTGTAGTTTTCTTAGCAGAGCTACTAGAGTGGTTTTCAATTTCCTTCTCCAGTTATATTACAGATGAGAAAACCGAGGCAAACAGGTTAAAAGACTTTCCCAGGGTAACACAGCTAAATAAGTATCTAAGGCCAGATTTGCAATCAGGAATGAGTCTTCCTGACTCTAGGTCTGGCATTCTACCCTCTATACCACCTAGCTGCCTTCATTCATTAATAGTGATGAAAACATCACCCATCTCTCTTTTTTGCTCAGGACTTTAGAATCTTGGCCAGTGCTTCCTAGTTTCCTTCTGGAATATCATTTGTCCCCACTATGAATCCACATAAATGAGATGGGTTGTTGGCTTTGACAGTGGTTTTTGAGTACTTCTTGGGCAATGCTCTGATAAATCCTCGATACTCCATATGCCCTTGGGAAGACAGCAGGATTCTCTATAAGGTGTCCAAAAAAAATCTCAGTTTCCTTCAAGCCTTAATTATTTAAAATTATGCTAAGACTTTTGGGACCCCTTTTATTTGCTTATTCTTAGGTCTAGAAAAAGTCTCAATAGTACCTCTTGCCAGGGAGTAATCACCAGACTTTCTGTGAAATTACTGATGGTCATTTAGTCCAAATTTAGGTTTAAACAAGGCTGAATCTCAAAAGGCTTGGAGGTCTCCATTCATTTCTTGAAGATGGGAAAGAATGAATTCTCACTACTGTGACAGTGTGGTCATGCCTATTCCCTCAGCCCTACTTCATGCATCATAGACACCTGCTCGGGTGCAGCCAACTCTGCTCTCTCCTGCTTTATCTTCATTACCTTGTAAAAGTTACATAACCTAGTCTGGCTATAGAAGAGGAAGGTAGGTAAATAGAAAAAGAACACAGGTACCATTCTGAGTTCTAAGAGTCTCAGTGACAATATCTATTACAAAGGGAGAAGATCAAGACTCCAAGTAACAAATGAATCTTACACCAATCTGGATACTCGGGGAATTCAATACAAAGCTGAGCATGGGGGAAGATGGTGAAAGATGTACTCACAGGTCTAGTGTGTCTTAGCCTCCTGAAAAAAAAAGATTTAAAAAGTAAAGAATCACGGATGAGAACTGAGAGGCTATTTGGAGGTTGTGTGTATAGTTGGGGAAAAGAGGAGTCCATCAGCTACCTTGGCTCCATTTCTTTTCTTTTTCTTTTTTATTGTCATGCAAAACACACTTCCATATTGGTCATTGTTGTATAAGCAAAGTCATACACAACCAAAACCCCAAAATAAAACCAAAGATACAGTGATGGGAAAGATGACTCCAACAGTTTTTCTCTGGAGGTGGATAGCCTTCCCCATTGTAAGTCTTTCGGGATTGTCCCAGATCATTGCATTGTTGAGAGTCCTTGGTTCTTTTTCAATACAGAGATAATGGAAGTGGCAATGGAGACAAAGAGTATATGGATTCCTCTACCATCACTAGCAATTTGCACATAAGTTCATGAAAATATGCAGCTAGTACTGAACAGGGTAGCTAAGAATACTGTGTGATCTGCAGGGAGCAAAGTTTCAGTGAGAGCTACAAGATGGATGGGGTGAGAGAAAAAAAGGTTCAAGGGTAAATCAAATTTAACTCTAAAGCAAGTATTCTAAGAACATTCCAGAAAAGGCAGGTAGATCTAGAGTGGAACATGGGGAGAATAGGAATGAGAGAACAGGCAGTTAGGAATGAGGAAGTAATTTTGTATGTCTGTAGCCCAAGGTTCAGAATCACCAGATTGGGGAGAATCCAAAGAGATGAGAGTATGCTAACCATTAAGGAATGAGTCAAATTAATGGGCACAAATTAAGTGCTTCCTGTGTGTCAAACATTAGGCCAAGTGTTGGAGATACAAAGAGATTCAAAGCAGAGTATAAAAGAAGTCTATTGAGGGAGGCAGGTGATTAGACTGTTCAAGGTCCTCTGTTTAGGTCCAACCTCATGGCTGGTGGTGATGTAGCCTGGGTGGTCCAGCAGGTCCATTTCATAGTAGGCAAAAGTTTGGTCTAGAAGAGTTCCATCAAAAGGCAGATGGCAATGGTAGGTAGCTTTGGTTGGAGGAGAGCTGCTAGAGTACCGGAGAAGGACAAAAACTGGGGTGGGACAATCAAAGACCATACATAGAGCAAAGAGGGGGCTTGGGTCCTGACGGAATTAGACTGGATAGTTTCAAAGATGCCTCCCAACTCTAACTCCATGATCATGCAATTCTGAAAATATGTATGTCAACGGAATCCTCTTTCTCCCATTGCCTTCCATGACAGTTCAGAAATTCTCTTCTGATTTGATCTGGCATTAGTAACAATATCTAATACTGCCCCAATTACTTTGGTTCCATTCTGTCCAGTTGAAACACTCTCCAATTTATGAATTAAATGTGTTCCGAAGGTTCATTTGTAAGTTTATTATTTGGAATTGAGGCTTACTAATTGGGAATTAGGGCTGACTCACAAATTGCACTGACTCAGAAATATCCTGAACATTTATTTTGAGGGGGTACAAAAGTAAATAAGACCAAGGCTTCTCTTTCAAGAAACTACTGCTGTTTTAATTTCAAATGCAAGCTTGCTACTCTCCAGTTACAAAAGGTGAGCTTGACTTGCTGTTTAAAGTAAATTATGTTTACATCATTTCCCGGGGAGGAATCACCAGTGAAAAGTACCCCATTTGGAATCTGAGAACTGATGCTTGAGTGTCAAGGCTTGACTGCTTCCTAACTTTATGAACTTGGACAAGTTATTTATCTTCCATGAGCCTCAGTTTTCTGTTCTGCAAAAAGTGTAGGTTGGGTTAAGTTATCTTTAGAGTCCCCTTGAAATTCTAATATTTTATGATATTTTAATAGCTGTTAGCTTCTTAAGAGTAAGGATTGTTTTAGCATTTTGTGTTTTTTTAAGCCTAGATTCTAAAATACAGCAGGGCAGTTAGGTAACACAGTGGATGGAGGATAGGGTCTGGAGTCAAAAAGACCTGAGTTCAAATCCAGCCATGGACACTTACTAGCTCTGTGGCTCTGGACAAGCAACTTAATCCTGTTTGCCTCAGTATCCTCATCTATAAAATGAGTTGGAGAAGGAAATGGCAAATCACTCCAGTATCTCATATCAAGAAAACCCCAATAGCAGGGGCTCAGTTAATGTTTGTTGATTGATTGAATAAAATAAAAAATACCTCTGTGGTCAATAGGATGCAGCTTTAATGCATTTGAAAGAAAATTTGCTGTTTTCTAAAATTCAAAGTTCCATGACTTATAAGGATGGACTGCGACAATGATCCGGGATGCAGTGGACAACCTCAGCTTCTTCAAAATCTAAACAAGCTCTAAGTGCTCCATAAAGTCTGCTTCTGCTGCCTTAATGGTCACTGGAACAAATTGTTCTCATCTGCCCCTTCTTTGGGGGAAAGTCTTCATATGCTTGAGTAGAAAACCCACTAACTCATGGTCTGGTTTGAAGCCTGTCAGTTACCTTCAACCTGATTTAGCCTATCTGCCAAGACAGTCAATTGGGATGTGGCCACAGCACATGTTACAGCTTTTTGGAGCCACCAATGAGAGTTGGATGGCAGATGGACAGCAAAGTAGCAAAGCAACCCTGAAAAGGGCTCAGCAAGTCCTCACACAAGAAGTACTAATCTTCCCTGAACACCTTATATGCCTCTTACTGGCCCTATGTCCCTGGGCAAGTCATTTAGTCCCTCTCAGCCTTGGTTTCCTCACAGTCTTGTTGTGAGGATCGAATGAGAAACATTTGTAAAGTGCTTTCCAAATGGTGAGAGGCTACATGAGTGTTAGCTGTTAAATTATATAGATCTCATAGGTTAAAAAAATATAACAATATATAAATGACTCAACAACAACAGTATGGCAAAGGTTTACGTAAGAGCTAGCACTTGAGATGAGCCTTGGAGGAAGGTAAGGTTTCTAAGAGTTGAAGGTGAGGACTGAGGACATTCCAGAAATAGAAGATAGTCAGTGCTCAGGCATGAAGCAGGAGATGTAATACCGAGCTTGGGAAACAGGAAGTGGGCCAGTTTGGATGGGAAGTGGCATTCATGAAGGACAGGAATGTGAAATACTTCTGGAAAGGTAATCCATGTGATCATGGGCATTTAAGCTCTTGGGGCTCCACCTGGATCTCTAGGATTAGACACTGCAGCTGAGTTGCCTTAGAAGAGGGAATTTTCATACCCAGAGTTCCTTAAAGCAATGAAATCAGAGGCACACAGCTCCCTAAAAATATGTGTAAGGCACTGGGGATACTAGATAATAAGGAAATGATGCCTCTTTTCAATGAGATTACCTTCTGCTTGAGTTTACATGGTGAGAATTGAATAGGTGTATAGATTAGTGCAGGGGTTGGCAACGGGTGGCTCTCGAGCCATGTCTGGCTCTTTTGAGGGCCAGATATGGCTCTTTCTGCAGGAGCCATAAAGTCTATTTTTTTTTCAGGTGCTGTTACAGGAGCGGCACCCTGTGAACACTGGACGGCTCTCATGAAATTACATTTTAAAAAATGTGGCGTTTATGGCTCTCAGGGCCAAAAAGGTTGCCGACCCCTGGATTGCTGTAATATGAGGTTCTGGTGTCATGAGGATGAAAGAGAGACCTAGAGGCCTTTGTCTGGGGAAATGTAAGGAAGGAGAAGATAGTTTTAGCCAGAGGTCAATCAGGGAAAGTTTGATTAAAAACCTAGTCCTGGAAATATCTACAGAGAAGCATATTCTAGGCCTATTCCCTCAGAACCTTACGGTCCTATAAAAATAGCAGGGAATCAAGCCCAGTGTGCAGCTACACAATGGAAAACCCAACAATGCCAACTGATTAAAGTCTTTTATAGCCTTGCTTTCTTTTCTTAAATCTGATTGGCCCAGGTATAGGAGTTGGAACACAAAAGTCTCAAAAGTCGGTTTTGACCTCCCAGTTTCAGTATTTACTACCTTCTTCGGCTCTCCTTTTCCAAAAGGGCTCATAGAACAAAGGTCATGAGAGAGTTCCTTTAGATTAAATCACTCTATTCCAAAATACCAATTCAAAAGAAAGCTCGGAATGCAGGATCCAGCGGACAAGGAGCATGCTACTTCAGAGGTACAGGTAACAATGGTTATAGCTCTCCAAATGCTGTTTTAGTAACCAGAGGATTTCCAGTTTCTGCCTTTTTGTAATTCGGCCTTTCTCCTGGTGACGCCAGGATGGTTTGCTTGGATCTCTGCAACAACTGACCGAGTCTGATCGCACGTAATGCCAATACAGAGTGAATCCGCATCTTATACTTTCTGGAGACAATTGGAAGCCTGAAGACTATGAGATCCACAAGAATCAGAAGAGCAATCTCACCGAAGTCTGCACCCACATCTGACAAAGCAAGAAGACGGCCAGCCAGCTAGTTCTAAGGAATCCACCAAAGTTCCACCCAGAAAGAAAAAATGATGAGCTGGAGACTCCTGCTGACACGCACCACAGCAGCATTCACAGAATGATGAAAGCCTCAAAGGACAAAGCAGAGTCCACGGATGGACATTCTGCATCACAGTTCTGCAAAAGGAGAAAACTTCAGAGAGAAAACCAGATAGAGAAGGTGCCCAGTGGTCGGGGTAGAGGAAAGCTGTCCATCATCACAGGAATTGTATCCTATGGTTGTTGCCTATATATAACTTGCGCTTGTGCGTGCTTTAAGATTTACAAGGAGTTTTGCCTGCATTTTCTTTTTCTTTTTTTTTTTTTTTAAACCCTTAACTTCTGTGTATTGGCTCCTAGGTGGAAGAGTGGTAAGGGTGGGCAATGGGGGTCAAGTGACTTGCCCAGGGTCACACAGCTGGGAAGTGTCTGAGGCTGGATTTGAACCTAGCTGACTCTCAATCCACGGAGCTACCCAGCTGCCCCTTGCCTGCATTTTCTTATTTATCTTCCTAGTTACCATTACGTAAGTTATAGTCAAAGGAACATGTTTCTGCCATGTTCTACCAATGTGATTACACTTCTTCTCTGGTGATGTCGCATTTATGTAGCATTCATCTGCTTCGTTAACATTTATATAGCACCATAAGGTTACATGTTATCACATTTGATTATCTCAACAACCCTTTAAGGCAGATGCTATTATTATTCCCATTTTATAGATGAGACTGAAAGGAGTTAAGGATTTGAACTCAGGTCTTCCTGATTCCAAGTTGTTGTTTTTTTTAGCAATTTTTTAGCATTTTATCCATTGTACCACCTAGTTGCTTATAAAATGAGGGGATTAGACTAGATAGCCTTTAGGTGTCCTTCCTTTTCTAAATCTATAATCCTATGGAAAATCTCAGGAGGTAGGTGCTATCATCTGTGTTTGGCACAAAAAGAAACTGGGTCGCAAAGGGATTTTTGCCCATGGTCCCACAGCTAGTAAGTATCTGTTTTTCTTTTTTCTTTTTCTTTTTCCTTTTCTTTTTTTCCATTTTATCTGATTGATTAATTAAGAAAATTTGTTCATGGTTATATGATTCATGTTCTTTCTCTCCCCTCTTCCCTGTAGCCCCCTTCTCATAGCCAATGCACAATTCCACTGGGTTTTACATGCATCATTGATCAAGACCTATTTCCATATTATTGATATTTACACTAGGGTGATCACTTAGAGTCTACATCTCCAATCATATCCCCATTGACCCACGTGGTCAAACAGTTGTTTTTCTTCTGTGCTTCTGCTCCCACAGTTCTTTCTCCGGATGTTCATAGCATTCTTTCTCATAAGACTCTCAGAATTGTCCTGGATCATTGCATGCTGCTAGGAGTGAAGTCCATCACTTTGGATCCACAGCTAGTAAGTATCTGGATCAGGATTTGAATCCAGCTTTTCTGGACATCAGGGCCAGTGGTCTATCCACTAGACCAGAGCACTGAGTGATCAGACTTGGGCAAATGATTTTTACTTAAAAGTAATAAGAATTTCCATGTCTAGATTCCAGACTATTCATTTTTAAAGACTTTAGTTAGTTCCAGGACCATTACAGACCTTTCCAGAATGCCATTGCCCATGGGAAGGGCTAGATTATATTTTCTTTTTTTTTTTTTTAAACCCTTGTACTTCGGTGTATTGTCTCATAGGTGGAAGATTGGTAAGGGTAGGCAATGGGGGTCAAGTGACTTGCCCAGGGTCACACAGCTGGGAAGTGACTGAGGCCGGGTTTGAACCTAGGACCTCCTGTCTCTAGGCCTGACTCTCACTCCACTGAGCTACCCAGCTGCCCCCTAGATTATATTTTCTAATGCTGAAAAATCCCAAAGTTTTCATATCACATACACACACACACACACACACACACACACACACACACACACACACACAGAGACAGACAGACAGACAGACAGACAGACAGAGACAGAGAGACAGAGACAGAGACAGAGACAGAGAGTCATGGGGTCTCTATTACCATTTTATCTCTAAAGTGAAATCCAAACTTGTGTTTGACATTGCCAGCCCATCACAATCTGGTTCAAGCTTACTTTCCAGAAGTATTTCACATTCCTGTCCTTCATAAATATTACTTCCCATCCCAACTTGCCCCCTTTCTGTTCCCTAAGTTTAGCATTCCATCCCCTCCCCCTCCATTTCTGGAATATCTTTCATCCTCACCTCTACCTCTTAGATACCTTGCCTTCCTCTAAGGCTCATCTCAAGTGCTACCTACCTCTTCTAGAAACCTTTGCCATACTGTTGTGGTTGTTGAATCATTTTTCAGTAGTATCTGCCTCTTTGTGATCCCATTTGGGGTTTGCTTGGCAAAAATCCTGGAATGGTTTGCCACTTTCTTCTCCAACTCAATTTACAAATGAGGTAACTGAGGCAAACAGGGATAAGTAACTTGCCCAGGGTCATGCTGTTAGTGTCTGAGGCCAGATTTAAATTGAGGTCCTCTTGATTCCAGGCTTAGCACTCTATCCCCAGCACCATCTAGCTGCCCTACGCTATACTGTATATCCTAATTATTAGAACTCTCCCCAGATGACTTTGTATTTTATTTGTCTATTGAAAATGTCCATATTTTCCAGTGGAATAGAAGCTCCTAGAGGACAGTTTTCCATCTTTGTCTTTCTTTTTAAAGACTGTTTAGCAGATTGGGTAGGTGGGGTAGGGGACAACTTAAGAGTCTGCTTCAAATCTGTCTGTGAAAGTAGCCATATGAGCCAGGTCACTTAGCCTCTTTTTTTTTTTTTTTTTTTTTTTTAATTTTTTAAACCCTTAACTTCTGTGTATTGGCTCCTTGGTGGAAGATTGGTAAGGGTGGGCAATGGGGGTCAAGTGACTTGCCCAGGGTCACACAGCTGGAAAGTGTCTGAGGCCAGATTTGAACCTAAGACCTCCCATCTCTAGGTCTGGCTCTCAATCCACTGAGCTACCCAGCTGCCCCCACTTAGCCTCTTTTATAATTCAAGCAACTACCTAGGACCTGTAATCTACCAGTCAAAGAAGGGGCTCAGTCTGCCTCTGGAAGGATTAAATAACAGATTATTCCGGCATTCAATGTGGTAATAATAACAATAATGTTCACAGTATTTTTATCACATTTGAAGGTCTACAAGGCATTTTCCATATGATTTTTCATTTGATCCTAGAAATAACCTTATGAAGGAGGAGCAGTATTAACTGCATTTTACAAATGAGGAAACTGAGATTGAGACTTGCCCTTGCTCAGCCAACTTTAAGGTTTGTGAGCATTTTACATGTATGATCTTATTTAATCATCCCAATGACTTTGATACTTGTTAATCCCAATTGCGAAGGAGGTGTTATTTGTATTTACAAATCAGGAAACTGAGGCTAGAAGAGATTAAATGACATCCTGGTGCTTATACGCCTAGTAAGCATTTGAGGCAGTATTTGAAACGGGGTCTTGTCTACTCCAGTACTCTATCCATTGTACCATCTAGTAGCTTAATCTCCAAGAAACTCCATTGCCTTTCGCTGTGCCTAGCACATAGTAGGTGTTTAATAAACTATTTATAGCAATTTAATCTCCTGCATTGAATAGGATTGGTTTGAATTGAATTGAAGTTTGAAGTGTCTGACTGTGATAAATTGGCATCAAAGTGACTGGCAAGGTAGTGCCCAAAGGCCAGGCTACTGCCACAGCCATCCTGGGCAGCTGCCATATATGGCGGCAGTTTGGTGGACCTGGTCACAGGAACAATGGATTTCCAGTGACCCTGAATTCAGAACTCCCTGTACTGTCAACATCAACAGCTGTTCAGGCAGGAGCAAAGTGTGACTGATGCCAGAGGGCTCCTTAAGCAGATACCCGAGGAAGCCTGGGAGACACTGCATTGCAGAGGGACCCCTGTATGCTGAACAAAGGACGCCTGACATTAGATTTATTTGTTTGTTTTTGTTTTTGTTTTTTCTGGGAGAGGAAGATAAAAGATGCAGACAATGAGAAGAGATGGGAAAGCCCTACAGGTGGGTCACTGGGTAACAGGAAGGGGTCCTGGGAAATACTGGAGGGAGAGAAGAATGAGCTGAAGGGGATAGTGAGGGGGAAAGGAAGAAGCCTGAAGCAGTCCAAGGGATAGGAAGCTAGGGGAGCAAGCGAGGAGACTAGAGACATTTTGTGCATTAAGTATCCTGTCTACAATAAACATTCCCAAGTCTTCCGGGTTCTAATACTGGCTTGTTCTCTAGTTGCTACATTATTCAGTGGATTTAGAAAATAGAGTAAAAGCTGGAAGGGACCTTGGAAACTTTAGAACCTTAGAAACTGCTAGGTTCAATCACCTCATTTTGCAAATGAGAAAACTGAGGGTCAGAGAGGGAAAATGACTTGCCTGACGTCCAACAGGTCACAAAAGGAAGAGCTGAGATTTGAATCCAAAGCAAAGATTCATAGATTTGGAGCTGAAAAGGATCTTAAAGGCCAGCAAGTCAAATACTATAATTTTACAGGACAGGGATAGGAAGGGGAAAAGGACTAAGGTCACAAAGATGGCAAATGGCAGAGTCAGGATTTGAACCCAGGTCCTCTGACACCTTAGCCCTCTCCTCTGACCCCGAATCCAGCACTCATTCCACCATATTATTATTATTCAGCTCCTCTCCATCTTAATCTATAATCCTATGGTCTAATGATGGCCCTGGGAAAACATTGACTATTAAATTTGCATTTGCTCATCGCTCGTGGGAGCCCATTCACTAGATTAGGTAAGTGCCTCTATGAACACTTTTCCCCCAACACTGTGTTATCATTGGTACACATTTATTTAATAAATGGGTTTTGAGTCTGGATTTTCTATGGAGAGAAGATGCTCTAGAAGAGAAGAAAAGACCAGGGATCAGCTCTGCCAGTATCCAAGTGTCTTAACCCTGAAAAGGACAATGAACCCCTCCAGGTCTCAGTTTCTTCATGAGTAAAACAGGAGTGGAACAAATGGCCTCGCTTTTGAGTCTGAGTTCTTCAAAGTTTCCTGTTAATGCCTCCTAAGCCTGGCTTGTTCTTTGCCACAGGGGCCAGCAGATGGCAGTGTCCTACAAAGATTTCTACCCAGCTGCCCCATCCAAAAGGCTGTCTTCAAAAGCCATCCCAGCATTCCAAAAGCTATGCCAAGGGCTCTCTCCACAAGGATGTGCATTGCCTTTAAACAGTGGGATAATCGCACCCCACGTTATTTGAAGATTTAGCCAACAATGTGGATTTATTCCTTGATTGTATCATCCAATAATTATTTGGGGAAGCGCTTTAGCTCAAGTATAACAGGGCGTAATACTAAATCAAACGAGGAGAGGCAAAGTTTTCTTTTAGAAAATGAAGAACCAGCTGTGTGACCCTGGACAAGTCACTCGACCCCCATTGCCTACCCTTACCACTCTTCTGCCTTGGAGCCAATACACAGAAGTTAAGGGGTAAAAAAAAATAAAGAAAAAGAAAAAAAAAAAAAAGAAAGTGAAGAACCAGACAAATACAGACCTGAAAAGGTAGTCATTGCCATCAGCACAGCCTGGACCCTGGGTATCTTCATCCTCTTCCCAAGGGAATTTGGACTCTGCCCCTATACCTCGGGGCTCCCTTATGTGAGCTTCTTCTTTATATTGCCTTGGTTACAGGCTCCCATGACACTTCCCAGTCATTTATTTCCAAATCAAGCCAATTCCTGCATATCCCAATTTCCTTTCTAGTTGCTCTGTGTTATTTTCCTCTATTAGAGTCTTTGTTAGGAGAGGAGGAGGAGTGAACTATGGTATTAGCTTGTTTTTATGCCCAAAGCTTAGTATATAATAATATATAATATATGCATTATATTACATATAACAATATGATATACAATACAATATAATAAATGTTTTTCATCTATCATTTTTTTTAAACCCTTACCTTCCGTCTTGGAGTCAATACTGTGTATTGGCTCCAAGGCAGAAGAGTAGAAAGGGTAGGCAATAAGGGGTCAAGTGACTTGCCCAGGGTCACACAGCTGGGAAGTATCTGAGGCCAGATTTGAACCTAGGACCTCTGGTCTCTAGGCCTGGCTCTCTATCCACTGAGCTATCCAGCTGCCCCTATCCAATATTTTTTTTTTATCTTCCATCTTACAATCAATACTAAGTATCAGTTCTGAGGCGGAAGAGCAGTAAAAGCTAGGCAACTGGGATTAAGTGACTTGCCCAGGGTCACCTAGCTAGCCAAGGTAGGGGAAAAAAGGAGGGAAAGGAAGGGAAGGAGGGTAGCCGGGAGTCCCCCCACTTTCCACAGTAGGGAAATTGACCCTGGCCTTTTGTAGGTAGGCTAGGGAGCAGATTAAATCAGATTAAACTCCAGGGAAAGTTAGGTAGGTTTATTTAGGGCTAGGAAGGGAGAATTTAGGAAAGCCAGGGAAAAGTTAGATCTCTGGCAGCTAGGAAAGGAGTTTAGCTCCCTACCTAGGTTAGGAGAAAAAGGTGGCAGAACCCACACTTCTCTCCTCTTTTATTCTCCCTCTGATACCTCCCACAAAGGAAGTGGGAAGTGTCAGAGGAAGTTGCAGTAGAGAGTCCTGGGAGATGGAGTCTCCCAGGGCTTAGGTCCACTTCAAAACGCACACTAATGAGTGTCTGGAGTCAGGTTAGAACCCAGTGCCTTCCACCTCTAGGTCTGGTGCTCTCTCCACTGAGTCACTTAGCTGTTACTTTTATTTTATTTACTTAGCATCTGTTTTGCCATCAGTTTGAAGCACTTGATCATATATAGAAATAGGTCTTCCATTTGTCTACATTACCCCTCCTTTATAATGGAGGCATTCATTGGGACAAGATGCAAGAGTAAAGGTTTCATAGTCCTGTGTCTGCCTGGAAAAAAAAGGCGTGGGGGTTTTAGTGGACTGGAAGAAGGGTGGGAGTTGGTATTATAACGTGGTGGCCAATAAAACAAGTGCCATCTTAGACTAAATTGAAGAAGTAGTGTTCTACCCCAATCAGAGCACATCTGGAGACAATACGCTGTTCAGTTCTGGCCATCCTCATTTAGAGAGGACAATGGGAAACTGCAGAGACTCTAGAAGAGGGCATTCAAGTATGTGAAGGGTCTCAAAGTCATACCAGGTGAGGACTGGTTGAAAGAACTGGCAATGTTTACCCTATAGATTATAGAAGAAAAGACTGGGGAATGGGGAGGGGTGGTCACATGCTAGCTGTCATCCAGTATTGAATCTGAAGAAAAACAAGGCTTGTTCTGTTTCCCCCAGACTTTGAAGCAGTGGGTGGAAAGGGCAAAGGAGCGAATTTAGGCTAGATGTAAAGGGAAAACCTCCTACTAATTAGAGCAACCCAGAAATATCAAGATCTAGCTCAAGAAATGGTGGGTTCTGGGAAAGGGCCAGCCAAGATGGCAGAGCGAGGAAGAAATCACTGCAGCTCAGCTCCCCGAGCACCTCTGCACCACTCGCCTCAGCGCCTCTGACCCAGATCCCAAGAGGAGAGGAGTGTCTCTCACTCAGCCATCAGGACAAAGTGATAGACTCTAATGAGCTCCAAAGACCAGAACCTCCTCTGAAGAATTCCTCTCGCTTTTCTGTTATCTCACCGGAGGCCACTAGGTGGCGGAGTGGATGTAGTACCAGACCAACAGTCAAGAAGACTTGAATTCAAATGCTATTTGAGATATTAGCCAGGTGTCCCTGAGCAAATCACAACTTGCCTCAGTTTCCTTGTCTGTAAAATGGGGGAGCTAAGTGTCGCGATGGGTAGAATACTGCGTTTGGAATTGGGAAGACGTCTTCCTGAGTTACAAATCTGGCTTCAGACTCTTACTATCTGTACGTCTCTGGGTAAGTCATTTAACCCCCATTGTCTAGCCCTTATGGCTCTTCTGCCTTGGAACCAATATACTCTTATTTCTAAGATGCAAAGTAAAGGGTCCTTTTTTTTTTTTAAAGGTTGGGTTGGCATTTTCTGTGATAACAGGTTCTTCGTGTGATGGGCTCAAAGGGTTACTTTTCTAACATCAGCGAAAGTATTTAAACAATTTGTTCTGACCTGAGCCACTTCCCCACCCCCGCCCCCCACCACCCCCAGCCAAAGCAGCAGATCCCAAACTCGTTTTCTCGCTTAGTGCCCCGTGAATCTCACTCATCTTATTTTCTACATCTCGCCCACCCACAACCGATGCTGCAATTCTAACTCAGTTTTCTCCAGCACCTTCCTTTGCAACTCACTGCTCCGTTCAGAAAATCGCCTGTTTGCTTAACTGTGAGCTTTGCGGGTCACAGTCCTATATGAAGACTGCTATTTGCATAGCTGACCCAGAAAGCCAGTCGCCCTGGAACTTTCCAGAACTTATACTTGTAGGAACGTATACAAAATCATTATTTGATGATATCTAGTTCTCGGGATGACCTCGGCAGTTTCCAGGTTCTCATAGTAGAATAAAGAAAGATGATGCTTGACAGGGCAACTAGGTGGCTTAGTGGATTGAGAGCCAGGCCTAGAAATGGGAGGTCCTGGGTTCAAAATTGGCCTCAATTTCCTAGCTCTGTGTTCCTGGAGAAGTTGCTTCATTTCCATTGCCCTCTCTGTTCTTCTGTCTTGGAACCAAAATACAGTATTGGTTCTAAGATGGAAGGTAAGATTTTTTTTAGAAAAGAAGAAAGGAAGGAAGGGAGGAAGGAAGGAAGGGAGGGAGGGAGGGAGGAAGAAAGAAAGAAAGAAAGAAAGAAAGAAA
>NC_058130.1:34765081-34772614 GCF_016433145.1 Gracilinanus agilis | reverse complement strand
AGGGAGGGAGGGAGGAAGGAAGAAAGAAAGAAAGAAAGAAAGAAAGAAAGAAAGAAAGAAAGAAAGAAAGAAAGAAAGAAAGAAAGAAAGAAAGAAAGAGAGAGAGAGAAAAAGAGAGAGAGAAAAAGAGAGAGAGAAAAAGAAAGAGAAAGAAAGAGAAAGAAAGGGAAAGAAAGAAAGAAGCAGAGGAGGGAGGGGAGAGGAGGAGAGGAAAGGAAGATAACACTGACCTTGTGGTTAGGAAGACTTGGATCCAAATTTTACTTTAGAGACTTACTAGCTATGTAACCCTGGGCAATGGGTCATTTATACCTCAGTTTCCTCATCTATAAAATGAAGAGGTTGAAATCAGTGGTCTCCCTGGTCCCTTCTATCTTGAAATCCATGATCCCATAAAAATCCTAACAATCAATGCCTTCAGCATAGATTACCTGCCACACTGACATTGCTTACAAGAAAGTTTGAGGGCATTGACCTATGACTGGATAAGGCCTTGAAGTGAAAGAGGCACATTTGAAAGCAAGTCTTAAATGGAAGAGTACCAGATTTCACATTGGGTAAACCAATGGGGAGAAGGTGCTTCTAATCCAATCCATGATCAAGGGCTTGTAAACATATACGTCAGCAGAGGTCACCAAATTTGTATTTGTATAGTGATGACTTATCTGTAGCCCAAACTCCAGCCTTATCCCATTCCTACTGGGCACTGGATGAATATCAAGCTCTATTTGTCTTCTCACAATCTATTTCAGGCCATTTTGAGACCTCAGAATGGAAGACCAGGTAGGGGAAGTCTGAATAGAGAACCTCAATGTTTATTTAGTCTGAGGTGGACTGGGTATAGAACATTAGCAATGATGCCCAACTGTATACTTTTACTTCAACATTTCAGCTGTGGAATCTTAGAACTAGAAGAGACTGCAGAGGTTGCAGAATCCAATTCTTTCATTTAGTGGATTTTTTTTTATGATTGAGATAATGGAACACTAAGTGGGAAGGGTAGAGCTATACAGATCTGTAACTGAAAATTATTTTCTAAAGCCTGATTTGCTTTTCTTTTTTGCTTTTCTATTCATGGGGCTTCCTTGGCACAGATACTCAAGTAAACTATATCTCCAGTGGATTAAGGCAAACAGAGGTTAAGTGACTTGCCCAAGATCATACAGCTAGTATCTGAGCCCAAATATGAACTCAGGTCTTCCTGACTGCAAACCCAGCATTCTATCTGAAGCCACCTAGCTGCCCCTAAAGAATTATTACTGACATTAATTACCTTAAGTCTGTCCTAACCCCTCTTAATTCTAGTACCATCCTTTTGTTATTTCCTACTTATCTTGTATACTCTTTGTAATATACTTGTTTGTATGTTGTCTTCCACATTAGACTCTAAACTCCATGTGTGTAGGAATTGTCTTTTGCCTTTTATTCCCAGTGCTTAGCACAATCCCTGGCACTTTGTTGGCACTTATTAAATGTTTATCAATTCAATATCAATATCAATAAAGCAACCTTATAAAGTAGAAGACAAACTTTTTATGTGATATGGATTCCTTTGCAAGTCTGGGGAAATCAATGGGCACTTTATTAGAATAATTTTTTCAATGTTTGAAATAAAATATATATTATTACAAATGAAACTAATTATATTGAAGAAAAACACAACATTTTCCCCTTCCAAGTTCATAGGCTAGCTGAAATCTGTTCACTGTGGACCCCAGGAGAGAACCTTTGCTCTAAGGCTATCAATTTCATGTCAAGAGGTAGTTTTATTGTTCCCTGAAGTCCATGCCATCCCTCATTACCACTCCCATGATCATCAAACTTCCACTGGGCTAATATGCAGAAGTCAGGCAAGCTGTACCTTATTTCCTACAATTTACATTCATTTCTCCAAAGGACTTGATACATGTCTGCCCATGGATTAGCCCTAAAGGACAGAAAATCTTCTAATCATGGTCATAAGTACACAACTACTTCTTTCAAAAGTTATAGCATCTCTGCAATCATCCCCAGATTCTGTACCTTTAAACAGATCCCCTGACATTAATGCATTGCTGGTGGAGTTGTGAATTGATCCAAGCATTCTGGATGGCAATTTGGATCTATGCCCAAAGGGCTTTAAAAGACTGCCTGCCCTTTGATCCAGCCATACCACTGCTGAGTTTATACCCCAAAGAGATAATAAGGAAAAAGACACGTACAAAAATATTTATAGCCGTGCTCTTTGTTCTGGCAAAAAATTGGAAAATGAGGGGATGTCCTTTGATTGGGGAATGGCTAAACAAATTGTGGTATCTACTGGTGATCGAATACTATGATGCTGAAAGGAATAATAACTGGAGGAATTCCATGTGAACTGGAAAGACCTCCAGGAAATGATGCAGAGTGAAAGGAGCAGAACCAGGAGAACATTGTACACAGAGATGGATACACTGTGGCACAATCGAATGTAATGGACTTCTCTACCAGAAGCAGTGCAATGATCCAGGACAATTCTGAGGGACTTATGAGAAAGAACGTTATCCACATCCAGAGAAAGAACTGTGAGAGTAGAAACACAGAAGAAAAAACAACTGCTTGATCACGTGGGTCGATAAGGATATGACTGGGAATGTAGATGCTAAATGATAACCCTAATGTAAATATTAATAATATGGAAATAGGTCTTGATCAATGACACATGTAAAACCCAGTGGAACTGCTCATTGGCTACAGGGAGGGGATGGGATGAGGGGAGGGAAAAACATGAATCATGTAAGCATGGAAAAAATATTCTAAAACAATTAATTAAATAAAAATTTTCAAATAAAAAAACAACCAGATCCTTTGAACTGATGTCTAGGTCAGCACTGAGAAGGGAGTCATAAGAATATGGTGTTTGAAAAGGCATTTTGGGGGAAGAGAGTGTCTCCAGAACTAGATTGTAAATATATTAAGCACAGAGACAACAAATCACATATCTTTGAGCCTCAGTTTCCTTATCAGTAAAATGGAGTTAATAATAGTTTAAGTACTTTCCTCAAAAGGTTGTGATGAGATTCAGATGAAATCAGACACAAGGATTGCTTTTAAGACTTTAAAGTGTAAATATCACGTTCTCTTATTGCTGTTGTTCCCAAAGAAATTTCTGTGCCCCTTACAAAGTTTAATATAGTATTAGTCCCATGGGTCCCCTAGAAACACTTCTTGAGTTGACTAATGTCTACTCTAGTCTGACTTGCCACAGATATCAGAATTTGTTATTAAATTATATGCAAATTCTGGTTTGTTTGATATTTTGATTCATCTATGATCTATTTACTGGAACATTCCTGGAATGTTCTCCCTCTTTACCCCCACCTCTTAGAATCCTTCATGACTCAACTTGACTGTCTATTTTCTCCAGGAAACATTTCCTGTTCCATCCCCAGCTGCAATAGCACCTAATCTCCCTCAAAAAAAAAAAAAAAAGCCTACCATTTATTTTGTATCTGTCCTATGAATGCTCCAGTAGATAAATGTTTCTTCCATTAGAATGTAAGCTCCTTAAGGGCAGGGACTATTTGACATTTGTCTTTGTAGCTTCAGGGCTTAGTACACTGCCTGAGATATAGAAAATGCCTAATAAATGCTTGTTGATTGATTCTCCTTCCAGTGATGCAGATTTCAACCCCTCTAATAATAACACGCTTTACCTATGCACACACACATATATATACGTATTGTATAATAATGTGACGGCGTCCTCAGATGGTATGAGGAGCTGAAGCTGAGTGAGTGTGGAAATCCTTAGGTGTAACACCAAGTTGTGGTAGTGAAACACTACCACAGGAATATTTGTGAAGAAACTGCTACACCCAACTTCAGTATAACAGGGTTCCAGAACAAGTAGTCAAGTGAAGAAGCTGTGCTTCGGATTACACAGCTCTTCTAACTTCTTATCCTGGCCTCAAAATGTGGATAAATGCTAATTGACTGCAACTTAATTTCAGTTGGAAATAATCCCTCTTTCTTCAAATACCCAAGGAATGTGATTGTTAATCCTTAAGGTAAAGAATGACATTCACTTAAGTGAGTTTAAGATGTAATGGTAACAAACTTGGGGAAAGGGAACAGGGAACTGAAGGAGAGAGGGGTGAAGGAATCCTTGGCTTAAGCTATAGATGATCAGATTCTAATGAGAATTGAAGGGAAACAGGGCTTCAAGTTTGACCATTGTTGTGGCTTGCCTGCCAGATTCAACCAGGCAAAGCCAGGCTTCTTTAACCTGAATCAGGTTTGATGGTGATTGATACTGCTTCTTCTTGATGAGTATTTATTCAGGATGTACAGTGAGAGTATGGCAGTGATCAGAGCTGGTTGCTGGTATCCTAAGTTGACCTTGGCCTACCCAAACCCAACCAAGACCTCCCACCAAAATCCCTTCTCAAAATTGAGCCCTCTCCTTCAGTCCAAATCCTGCTTATATGGTCCTCCCAGTAACTGACTTTTGCCCTTGCTGGCATATGACAAGCTCAGTTCATTCTAAGTTCCAAACTGCTAACTGTCAATCATTCTGCTTTTCACATTGCAATGCTAAATAACATTACAGTATATACATAATAGTTTTAAAAGGCACTAAAACTTTTAAGATACTGTCCACCAATTGGGGAATGGCTAAACAAGTTGTGATACATGATTGTAATGCAATACTATTATGCTCTAACAAATGAGGAACAGGATGAGTTCAGAAAAACCTGGAAAGATTTTCATGAACTGATGCAAAGTGAAGAGAGCAGAAGTGGGAGATCATTGTATACACTAACAACAATAATGCATGATGACCAACTCTGAATGACTTAATTATTATTGACAAGGCAAGGATCCAGGACAACTCCAAGGGACTCTTGAAGAAAAAGATATCCACCACCACAGATGGAATTGAGAGTCCGAATGTAGATTGAAACATACTATTCTTCACTTTATTTCCTTCATGAGTTTTTTCTAGTAAAAGAGATAGGTGTCTTCTTTCATAATATAATGAACATGGAAATATATAACACATGTACAATCCAGATAATATTATCTGCTGTTTTTGGGAGAGGGGAGAAGGGAAAGGAATGGAGACAACATGAATCACAAAATGTCAGAAAATGATTGCTGAAAATTGTATTAACATGTAATCTGGAAAAAAATTAAAAAGAAACTTTAGGATATTTTAGATATGATATCACTTAAGTAACTATAACCTTATCAGGGAGATACTATTATTAATCCCATTTTAGAGATAAAGAAACTGATACAGACACATTTCAATGATTTGCCATGGTATCCTAGATCATGAATATCTGAGACAAGATTTGAACTGAAATTTTCCTGACTCCAAGTCCAGTGCTCCATCCATCACACCATCAAGTTGCCTCAAACACTTCTTATACATGTTTTATCATAAATCATCCCTCAAGGATCTGCCCTTTACATACTAAAGGTCTTCCTTTTTTCTTTTTTGGGTTTCCAGGGTTCCTGTCTTTCCTGTAAGTAATGTCCATTGGGTGTTTCCTATTTTCATTGTTAGCTACTTACCTTCTTTTCAAGCCATATATGTATTCTTTTTTTTTTTTAAATTTAAAACCCTTAACTTCTGTGTAATTGGCTCCTTGGTGGAAGAGTGGTAAGGGTGGGCAATGGGGGTTAAGTGACTTGCCCAGGGTCACCCAGGTGGGAAGTGTCTGAGGCCGGATTTGAACCTAGGACCTCCTGTCTCTAGGCCTGACTCTCAATCCACTGAGCTACCCAGCTGCCCCCATATAAGTATTCTTAGTAGCATCTTTCACTTAATTTCTTATACCCAGTATCCCTTTCAATTTATTGTTTCACAATTTAGTAAAATTTACCTGTAAAATTCACAAACATTAATATTGAGCTCTAAGGTTTACTGAGAAGTTTGCAGTCACTATCTCATGTGAGACCCACAAAAATTCTGTGGCATATTATTATTATTCCCTTTTTATGGATGAAGAAACTGAGACTGAACAAGGTTAACTGATTTGCCCCTGGCCACAAGGTTAGGAAGTGCCTGAAACAGAATTTGCACACAGGTCTCCCTTGATTTCTAATGCAACAATCTACTCACCACCAGTACTGTCTCACATTTGTCTCAGGCCTGAGAAGAATCTGAATGAGATATTTTACTGCATAATAAAGCCAGAATTTTTAATCTTTTAGGTTAGACCGTCAATGTCCCTTATTAGGAAAGGGGAAAAATAGACGTGGGTTTTTTATTCACACTTTTCAGGAGTGATTCTGATGAGCAGCCTGTGCTAGAGGGAAGTGCTGAATTTGAATGAATTTCTAAGGGATTCTCGGCAAACCATATAGTTGGTGAGGGAAACATTTGATGCTTTAAAAATGATGAATATGAAGAAACCATAGAAATATGGGAAGAAATATAAATGGATGCTGTGATAAATGTGGAAAAGAAACAATGGATGCTCTCTGAAATCTCTTCCTAATCTAAACCATGATTCTTTAATACACATAATCAAACAATGATAGTCTTTTATTAAGACTTTTATTATCTTTTATTATATATAATATTTATATATTTCTATTTAAATTATAATATGCAATATATTAAAATAGATCATATAATGATATACAATAAATATATTTTAAATTAAATTAAAAATAAATAATATATATATTTTTATTAAGACTTTTATTATATTTATGCCTGTGTGCCAAGCACAATTTTTGCAGCAATTTAAATAGAAAGAACAAAACTCCAAAACTATAATTTGTGTGATTGCTATGGCCAAGTTTGGACCCAGAAAAGAGTTGAGAAAATAAACTTCTCTCTCTTTTGCAGAAGTAGGAAACAATGGGTGTGGAATATTGTAGATATTGTCAGATGTAATTGATGGGATTGGTGGTTTTGCTGAACAGTTTTTCTCTTAGGTACACAGTCTACAGAAGAATGCAAATAGAGTGGCATAGTGTTTGATAAATACAGAGAAGTGTGTAAGACTGTACTATTTTTTTTTAACACCTTATCTTCTGACTTATGATTGATACTGTGTATTGGTTCCAAGGCAGAAGAGCAGTAAAGGCTAGGCAGTGGGGGTTAAGTGACTTTCCCAGGGTCACCTAGCTAGGAAGTGTCTGAGGCCAAATATGAACCGAGGATCTCCTCTCTCTGGGTCTAACTCTCAATCCACTGAACCACCACCTTGCTGCCCCAGAGACAAAAACTACCCTATTTGACAAAAACTGCTTGGAAAAGCAGAAAAAATTCTGACAGAAATTAGTGTCAGACTAACATCTCATAGAATATATCAAGACATATTACAAATGTATACATAACAGATTATTCAACATGAATTTTTTTCTTTTTCCCAAATATATTCTCTCTCTCTCTCTCTCTCTCTCTCTCTCTCTCTCTCTCTCTCTCTCTCTCTCTGTCTCTGTCTCTCTCTCTCTCTCTGTCTCTCTCTCTGTGTCTCTCTCTGTCTCTCTCTCTCTGTCTCTCTGTCTCTCTCTCTCTGTCTCTCTCTGTCTCTCTCTCTGTCTCTCTCT
>NC_058130.1:34749511-34764681 GCF_016433145.1 Gracilinanus agilis | reverse complement strand
CTCTCTCTCTCTCTCTCTCTCTCTCTCTCTCTCTCTTTCTCTCTCTGTCTGTCTCTCTGTGTCTCATTAGAATGAAAAAAAAAGTACAAAATCAGTAGTGGTATCATTAGTGGCTGATTCATTTAAATGGGAAGCATTGTGATGATAGATCAGGAGAGACAGTTGTGAATAGTAGATGTGATGTTTCTCCACACATGAGGATCACACATAACCCCTTAAGAACAAATAGTAACTACTTGCTGTGTGGCAGTACCCAGTCTTTTGAGAAACAAACTCACCTGCTGACATGGGAACAGATAGAGTAAGCTAATCATCCTCAGTCTAGGTCTAGATGAATGAATGAATGAAAAACATTTATTAAGCTCTTACTATATACCCATCTTCAGGATTTCACATTCAAAGAAGGGACATTACACATAGAAGGTTTCAGCTATAAGTCCGATGAAAAGGTCCTACGGTCCTTAGGGTGCAGCAGTAAAACATATGGTAATACCTCTTCTTTAATGATATTTACAGCAATAAAATCCTATCAGTTTCTGATGCTGAACCATTTGACAGTACCTGGTACCTTAGAAGCAAGAATCTTCTTTTCTGGGTCTTCAGGAGCTGTGACTACAGCAGCTACAGAAGCAGTCACAAGGCACCTCTCTGCAGCATGGTGACTGAAAGGGCTGGGCTGGGAAGGAAGTAGGACTGGTGGTCAGGGGCTGTTGTCATTTCCAGGGCTCCTAGTCTGAAGTTTCAAGGTGACAGTTGGCCATCATTTGTTGTGGGTCATATTGAGAAAAGTGGAACCTCTTCTCCACAGTGAATTCTTCCTTCAATGGTGGTTGGGGGGGGGGGGTAGGACCAGAAGTAGGAGCTATGGATCTGGGATTGGTTTGGAAGGCACCACCATTCCCAGGGTTTGGGGGTTTAGGAAACTGGACTATCTTGGAATGACCTGAAGGAAAGTGGTGGTCTGAGAGGCTAATAGTGATACTTTGACTTGATTGGCATATTCTGTTTCCTGTCTCTTCCCCAGAGAAAGAGAGACTGAGGAGTACTGGGGTAGGTCATTGTTATGCTCTCCAAATACCTGCTGTATACATTTTTTAAAAGCCTTTTCCTTCTGTCTTGGAATTGATACTTAGTGTTGGTTCCTTCTGTCTTGGAATTGAAACTAAGTATTGGTTCCAAGGCAGAAGAATTGTGATTAAGTGACTTGCCCAGGGCCACAGAGCTAATAAGTGTCTGAGGCCAGATTTGAATCTAGGACTTCCCATTTCTAGTTCTGGTTCTCTATCCACTGAACCACCTAGCTGCTCCCTGATAATATATTTTTATTTTTATCTTTTTATTTTTTAGAAAAATTTTTCCCATGGTTACATGATTCATGCTTTTGCGTTCTCTCTCCCCCCCCCCCTACCCCCCCCACCCCTGTAGCCAACGCACATTTCCACTGGCTTCTTCATGTGTCATCGATCAAGACCTATTTCCATATTATTGATAATTGTTCTAGGGTGGTCATTAAGAGTCTACATCCCAAATCATGTCTGCATCAACCCATGTGTTCAAGCAGTTGATTTTCTTCTGTGTTTCCACTCCTGTAGTTCTTCCTCTGAATGTGGGTAGCATCTTTTCCACAAATCCCTCAGAATTGTCCTGGGTCATTGCATTGCTGCTAGTATAGAAGTCCATTATATTTGATTTTACCACAGTGTATCAATCTCTGTGTACAATATTCTTCTGGCTCTGCTCCTTTCACTCTGTATCATTTCCTGGAGGTCCTTCCAATTCACATGGAATTCCTCCAGTTCATTATTCCTTTGAGCACAATAGTATTCCATCACCAACAGATACCACAATTTGTTCAGCTATTCCCCAATTGACGGGCATACCCTCGTTTTCCAGTTTTTTGCCACCACAAAGAACGTGGCTATAAATATTTTTGTACATATCCTTTCCCCTATGATCTTTTTGGGGTACAAACCCAGCAATTGTATGGCCAGATCAATGGGCAGGCAATCTTTTAGTGCTCTTTGGGCATAGTTCCAAATTGTTTTTTTTTCTTTTAATATTTATTTTTTAGAAAAGTTAACATGTTTACATGATTCATGCTCTTACTTTCTCCTTCACCCCCCCAACCTACCCCTCCACCCATAGCCGGTGCACATTTCCACTGATTTTAACATGTGTCATTGATCAAGACCTATTTCCATATTATTGATAATTGTTCTAGGGTGGTCATTAAGAGTCTACATCCCAAATCATGTCTGCGTCAACCCATGTGTTCAAGCAGTTGATTTTCTTCTGTGTTTCCACTCCTGCAGTTCTTCCTTTGAATGTGGGTAGCATTCTTTTCCATAAATCCCTCAGAATTGTCCTGGGTCATTGCATTGCTGCCAGTACAGATGTCCATTACATTCTATTTTACCACAGTGTATTGGTCTCTGTGTAATGTTCTCCTGGTTCTGCTCCTTTTGCTCTGCATCAATTCCTGGTGGTCTTTCCAGTTCACATGGAATTCCTCCAGTTTATTATTCCTTTGAGCACAATAGTATTCCATCACCAGCATATACCACAATTTGTTCAACCATTCCCCAATTGGAGGGCATCCCCTCATTTTCCAGTTTTTTGCCACCACAAAAAGCATGGCTATAAATATTTTTGTACAAGTCTGTTTATCTATGATCTCTTTGGGGTACAAATCCAACAATGGCCAAATATTTTTTTTTAAAGAACAAAGAATGTCACCTAAATGGTTGATAACTCACCTGCTTAAAAAAATCATCAAGTGGCTTCCTCTTCTCCTTAAGATATAATAACAATTCCTCAACCTTGGTTCTAAAGTAGCTCCCAGCTACTTTTCCAGGCTCTCAAAATGTAATCCCTTTCACAAACTAAACATTCCAGTCAAATGGATCTGCAACCTCTTCCTTGAACTCAAGATTCCATTTCCCATTTCTGTTCCTTTGCATTGGCTTTCTACCATGCCTCACCTCTAACTTAACATTTTTGGCTTCCCTCAAGGCTTAGCTCAGATCCCATCTATGTGTGAAGCCTTTCCTGACTCTCTTCCCCAGTTGCCAATGAGTATTCTCTCATTCCTCAGATTACCTTGTATTTATTGACTGTGTACAGAGTGGATGCTGCAGTTGAAGGAAGGCAAGCTCTTTGAGGGCAAAGTCTGTTTGGTTTTATTTTTGTAGCTCCAGGACCAGGAACAGCACCTTTGCATACAGTAGGCTCTTAAATGCATTGACTAGCACTGACATGAATTTCTTCAATAGTGTCAGATAAAGAAGAAAAATGAAAGAGAATTATGAAGATGGAAGAATATTAAAATTGGGTCTTATATGAGGAATGAAAGAAGACTAAATTCATCCTTTTATTGTTGTTCAGTCTTGCCCAATCTTGGTGATTACATTTGGGATTTTCTTGGCAAAGATACTGGAGTAGTTTGCTATTTCCATCTCCAGCTCATCTATAGATAAGGAAACTGAGGCCAACAAGGTTAAAGATGGCACCATAGTTAAAGCACCTGAACTTGAGTCAGGAAGGCTCATCTTCCTGAGTTCAAATCTGGCCTCAGACACTTACTAGATGGGAGACCTTGGGCAATTCACTTAACCCTATTTGCCTCAGTTTCTTCTTCTGTAAAGTGAGCTGGAGAAGAAAATACTAAACCATTCCAGGGTCTTTGCCAAGAAAACTCCAAATGGGGACATGAAGAATCTAACATAACTGAAAAGACAACAAGAAATTCGTCTCAATAAAATAGGATCAATGTTAAATCATTGAGCTGTTAAGAAGAGTAAGATAATATCGAGATTCACATCGGATATCAAGGGTAAACAAAAAGTCAGAGGATGCTGGGATATTCCAGGGTACATCTGTCCAAACAAAGGAATAAAGGAGGACCAAGCCATCCGGTGATCAGAGAAAAAGCTATCTCTTCTGCTGCAGGTGCAGCAAATAAACGTAATTAAAGTCATCCATGGGCCATGGCAAATGGACAGTGACCTTAGGCCATATTGAGTAACTGGATTACCCAGGGAAAAATAGTACTGGGAAAACCTTTATGTGACAAGAGGCAGGCCAAAAACAAATGTTCCCAATATGTATCCATTTTAAAGTGGAAACAAGATTAGTTGTTCCTCATGAGATCTTAATATAATTTCCTTTGAATTCATTTCTAGCAGCAGTGATAAATTCTGCATGTAGAAAGATTTGGTGATTTGGAACAAAGTGATGGATGAACTAAATGGATTTACTAGTACTACTAATTATTATTATTAAATGAGAAGCGACTAGGGGGCATAGTGGATAAGGCTTTGGGAAGCCTTATCATTCAGGAAGACTCAGAATCACCCTGTGCCTCACATGCTTACCAGCTGAGTGACCCTGGACAGGTCTCTTAAACCTTGACCAATAATAACAATAAGTGTTTTGTAGAATACATTAATAAGGATTATAAAGAGCTCTGATTCCATTTTTCTCCTTTGACACTGGTGGCTTGTGGATGCCATGAGAAGAGTATTATTCTATCTCACTCTACCTGTGTGAACTGATCTCCCTCACAGGGTGGTTTCAAGGTTCAAATGAAACAAGACACTTTGTGGGTTTTATAGAAGTCCTTAAAGAAATTAAAATAAGTTTGTATCAGCTAATCTGTTTGTCTTTTTTGTTTATTTATTTTTGGTACAACAAGTACCTCTCTCTCCACCCACCCTCATTACCTTCAACTTGCTCAATTTACTCTGAAAATCTTGTATCTTGTATATTATACTTAGGTGTGTACATGTTGTCCCTGATAAAATGTAAGCTTCTTAGGGACGTGGAATGTTTCACTTTTTACTTTGTACCCCCAGGGACTATCATAATGCTTGTAACATGATGGGTGCCTAAGAACTGCTTTTCGATTGGCTGGTGTAATTTAGAGGTTTAGAGAGTTGCCTGATGGCAGGGAGAGACTTTAAGAGTTGATGCAGCCAGTACATAAACCACCTAAGGAAAACCCAAGAGGCAGCTTCAAATCCAGGTTCCGGCTATCTCTAAATCAAAGGCCATACTGACTCTATATTCGATTCCACTCTTTATAGTCTGATGAACTTCCTAAGAGCAAAGACCATCTTTTGCCTTTCTTTGTAGCCCTGACACTTAGTAGAGTGTCTGGCACTGTGCTAAGCATTTTAATAATTTAATAAGCATATTAGACATTTAATAAATGTTGATGATGATGATATTGTATATGATATATAACTGTGTATGGACAGATCTTCCCCAGCTAAACTGTAAGCTAAAAGATAGGGAGTATTTTCGTTTATGAGTTTGTTTGGTTTTTTTTGTATCCTCCTTGGTTATCACAGTGCCTGGCACTTCTAGCATTGATTGATGGTCTATATGTTATCATAGTACTTAAGGGAAATGATTTTTTTCTCACATATTCAGATGGCTATAGTCCTAGTTCTGGATTCAGAGTCATTCAGCCAGTATGCATTTATGAATCTGTTATTATGTAGTAGTCACTGTGTTAAACACAAGGAATGCCAAGTAAGATTTTAAAAAAACCAACACAACCCAGTTCTTGCCTTCAAGGAATTCTCAGCCAAATGGGAGGAGACAGTAAGTAAACGATTAAGTTCATTACAGGTAGATATAGGCTAAATGGGAGGTATAATAGAAGAAAGATCCAGGTGGGTGGGGAGTGGAAAAGAAACAAGGAAAGAATTCTTACAGAAGGTGAGATCTCCATTGAATCTTGAAAGAAGCCAGGGAAGCCAAATAGTCCAGATGAAGATAGATAGTATTCCAGGTATGGGAGACAGTCAATGGAGGTCTACCCAGTGGTCGTTATTCTGGGTTTGGCCAGCTTGACCTGAGTTCCTTCACCAGAATAAGGAACCAGCTTCTTTGAGAAGATTGGAATCAGTCTTGTCCTTGGAGACTGAGACTCAGGTTCTCGGAGAAAGGCAAAGTTTATGGGGGCTCTTGTTGTTATGAAGTGTAAAAGTTAAAATTAATGGTTGGATGATGATTACATGAAATTATGTGGTCGCCAGTATTTATTATATCTTGAGTCAGAAATTTATTTACAAATATTTAAAAATAGAGAGGAAACAGTAAAGAAGAGAAATATGAGGGGGATAGAGAAGTTATCTATCCTATCAACCTAAATGTTTTGTTCCAGGTGTGCTTAATTCAGGCAGAAATTAATTAACTCTCAACCAGGAAGGCTGTTAGTGAGTAACCACATAGCCTCCTCTAAGATGGAAGCTAGTCTTTCTAGAAGCTAGGAAAGGGGTCAGCCTTTTACTCACCCAACAAAACAATCCAATAATCAGAGTCCAAGTAGAAGCCAAGCTCTGAGCTCACAATCCAAGCTGTAGTCTCTAGCAAAGATCCCTTAAAGACTATCTAAGACCATCTGCAGAAGACAATCATTTCAGACTATCATCTCAAAGACAATATGCCCTGAAGGAGTTCAGGGCTTGCTTTTTATGGTGACTTCTTGTCCCTTTCCCTCTTCACAGGGGCCAATAACAGTTTCCACATTGTCTAGCACAGCCCAGAGGGCAGTGTCTGTAGAATTGACTTCTTATCTTCTGGAGGTTAAGTTCTCATCCAAAAGGTTCAAGGTTTCCTGATTTGATTGAATTTCTAAGGGTATGAATTCTCTAAGTACCTTGCTAGCTTCTCACCTAGTACCAAGCAGGGTGTTTAATCTTTTGTTGATTCAATTCAAAAGTAGACAAGGGGGAGTTAATCCTATCTTCAGTCTAGTGAGGTACTAAGTAAGGGTATTTAAGTTAGTGTTAACTCAGGATAGACAACAGAGTAAAGAAGTCTCTTTCACAGAAGGAATCCAGGATTTGAATAATGATGACTCTTTCAGGGGCCCAGGTAAAAAACCAGGAAAGGCAGAGGTTTTAGAAAGCAGCCATGGTTATTAAAGAGTAAAAGAATTGATTGAATATAGGGTAGAATGGCAAATAGCAGCCTCCCCTGAAGCTGCAGAAACTGATAATCCAGTTGACCATTAAGGAAAAGAAGTAAAAACTATCCCTGCTAAGTTTTGCTTATTTTATGCAAATAAATTATATTTCTTTGAGAAAAGGAAAAGGAAAAAATACATGGAGTGGAGAGGAGGAGGTGACAGAAAAAACAGGCTGATGTCACTGGTCACAGCTCATGGAGAAGGAAGAGAGTTAAAAAAAACTGGAAAGGAAGTAAGGGCTTCAAAAGCCAAATGGAAGATTTTTATATTTGATCCTGGAGGTAAAAGGAAGCCCCTGGCATTTGTTGAGTGAGGAAAGAGGGGTAGGAATCAGTGACATAGACAGAGCTGAATTTTAGGAAGAGTAGAAAATATGCTGGAGCAGGGAGAGGCTTGAGGCAGAAAGACCAACTGCAAACCTACTGAAATTGTTCAGAGGATAGAAAAAGAAAATCCCTAAGAAGCAATTGTTGATTTGATATAATGAAATATTTTAACATTTAGAGCTACCCACTGGTGAAATGGGCTGTCCTGGGAAGTAACCCATTGCTACTCATTAGAGGTCTACAAACAAAAATCAGATTGTTATGTGTTGAAGTGGCTTGGTTGAAGTGGGGATTCTTATGTACTAGAATAGACAACCCTTGAAATTCTAGGATTCTATGATGCACAGGAAACAATCCTGAAGTTCTTTTCTCAGGAATCATGTTTTAGGTGAAACAATGTTAAAAAAAAAAAAAAAGTCTTTTTGGTAATGCCAGTGATAAAACATAGTGGGACCGGACAATCAGGTACCAGAACATTTTCATAGTTGAAAGGAATGTGAATTTATAGCAGCACTTTTATGGTAGCTAAAAACTAGGAACAAAGCAGATGTCCATCATTTGGGGAACAACTGAACAAATTGTGGTACATGAATACAATGGAACATTACTGTGCCTCAAGCAACTATGAATATGAAGAATAAAGAGAAGTATGAGAAAAACTACATAAATAGATGAAGAGTGAAGTAAGAAGATCCAGGAAAACAATATACACAATGATTACACCAATGTAAATGAAAGGAAAGGCAACCACAGAACCATCAAAACTGAATGCCATGAACAACTTGTATTGTTTAAGTTTAGTCACAAAGAATTATGAGATGATTCCAACTTTCAGCTTTTCTTCAGATGCGGGGGAACAAATATTGTATGCACAGTCACAGTTTTTTCATTTATTGATAGTTTTATGGAACCTTTTCCCTCTTATTTTTAATTCATTTTTAGAAGAGACAATTCTCTGGGAGGGAGAGTAAAAAGGACTATAGTGTGAAATTTAAGAGATATAAAAGCAAAGATATCAATGAAATTTTTATTTAACAACTAAAAGAAATATGGTTTTTGGCATCATCGTGAACTGCATTCTTCTAAGGGAAGGCATATTGAAGGAAAATGCATATTGAATCTTGCCTATTTGGGTATCCAATAAATGCTTGACAAATAAACACGCATTGTTGTCCTAGTAAACCACTGTAATTTAGTTGGGGGAAAGACACTGGTGACATGTTAAATCCTAAGAAATCTGTCCATCTTTCAGAAAAAGGTGAAAAGGCCTACTTGAACAGATGCAAAGTGAAATAAGCAGAATCAGAACACTGTACAAAGCAATAGCAATATCGTACAAAGATCAACTGTGAAAGACTTAATTACTCTTAGCAATGCAATGATCTGACAATTTTGAAGGACTTGTGATGGGGAATGCTCTCCACCTCCAGAGAAAGAACTGTGGGAGTCAGGCTGCAGATCAAAGTATACTACTTTTCACATTAGTTTATTTATGTCTATATTTTGGAGTTTTGGGTTTTATATGAGTATTTCCTTGCAACAATGACCAATATGGAAATAGGTTTTGCATGATAATACATGAATAACCCAGATCAAATTGCTTATGATCTCTGAGGGGAGGGGAGAGGAGAGAGGCAATTTAGATCTTATGATTTTGAAAAATGTATATTGAAAATTTTTGTTATATGTAATTGGGAAAATAAAATATATTTTAAAAAAAAGAAAGAAATCCATCCACTCTTTCTGAGTGATCTCTACAACTTACTGGAGCCTATGAATCACCTCTAGTCTTTGAAATAACTAACTTCAAATGTCCTCCATTTACAAATTGGTCTCAGCTATTTTTTAAACCCTTACTTTCTTTTTGTTTTGTTTTGTTTTTAACCCTTAACTTCTGTGTATTGGCTCTTTGGTGGAAGAGTGGTAAGGGTGGGCAATGGGGGTCAAGTGACTTGCCCAGGGTCACACAGCTGGGAAGTGTCTGAGGCTGGATTTGAACCTAGGACTTCCCATCTCTAGGCCTGACTCTCAGTCCACTGAGCTACCCAGCTGCCCCTAAACCCTTACTTTCCATCTTAAAATCTATACTGTATATTGGTTCCAAGGCAGAAGAGCACTAAGGGCAAGGCAATGGATGTTAAGTGACTTGTCCAGGGTCATATAGCTAAGAAATATTTGAGATCATATTTGAACCCAGGACCTCCTGCCTCTAGGTCTGGCTCTCCATCCATTGAGCCACCTAGCAGCTCCCAGTTTTAGTTTTCTTGACAGAGCCCCAGACAGAGCTCTTCAATCTAGCGTTTGACTCTCCCAATCCTTCCAGACTCATTTCACGTTGCTTCCCTTCACACACTCTATGCTCCAGCCAAGCTAACGCAAGCTTGTAAGCTGTTCCTTGATTTGGCATTCCATCCTCTTTGCCTTTGAAAAATCTGTCCTCTCTGCCTGGAACTTACACCCTCCTATCTCTGCCTCCAAAAATTCTTATCATCCTCCAAGATATCCTTTCTTCTGTGGAGCCTGCCCTGATGTCCCAGATGGCAGACACTCTCCCTCTCAAAGCCATCTCCTTGTACTTATTTGTCTACACTTGTATCTCCCCAGTAGGACCACAGACGCTACTTTCTTTGTGTTGCTACATTCATACCACCTAGCACAGGGTCTTCACTCAATCCGCATGTTACTGTTAAGTAACTATTATGTACCAGACTCGGGGGATACAAATTCAAAGAACAAAACAATTCCTACCTCCAAGGAGCTCTTACGCTATTGGAGAAGCAAAGCAAACACACATATAAGTATAAAAGGAAAATAAATGCAAAGTTGTTCAAGGCAAGTTAGCTTGGAAAGAAGGGAGGTGCTTAAAGTTGAGAGGGGCTTCTCTTGAAGGAAGACAAGGATTCTATTAGGCCGGGGTAAGGGCATTCACTGGAATGGCCAGTGCAAAATCTCAAGAGATGGAGGATGTGTCTTGTGCCAGAAGAAAGGGAAAATCGTGTTCACTGGATTGCAAAGTACAGGAGGAAGAACGATATGGAATGATGCTGGAAAGAGATGGAGGCTAGGTTAGGAAGGACTTTAAAAGTTAAACAGAGTTTACATTTGCACATAGGGAGCACTTAGTCAATGTTTGTACAGTTTAATTGAATCTACTTTTTTTTGTAGATTTAAGGTGACTCCATTTGGTAGACCAGTTTAGTCGATGACCTCCATTATTGCAATATTAGTCTAGTTGGAATCTTCTGTTAATGAATATTTGTTGGTCTGTTCATTATTATGGTTTGATCACAATGCATTTTTTTAACTCTTTCTGTTTTAGTAACAATTCTAAGGGAGAAGGGCAAAGGCGGGACAAAAGAGATTAAGTGTCTTACCTAAAATCATATAGCTAGGAAGTATCTGAGGTCAGATTTGAACCCAGGTTCTTCTTTCCCCAGGCCTGGCACTATATCCTCTATGCTATCTAGTTGCCCTCCTACAATGCATAAAAAAACAAACCCTAACAGTCTTAGAATTAATATTGTGCATTGGTTCCAAGGAAGAAGAAGGATAAGAGTTAGGCAATTGGGGTTAAGTGACTTGGCCAGGGTCAAGTTTGAACCCAGAACTTTCCATCTCTAGGCCTAGCTCTCAATCAACTGAGCCAATTAGCTGACCCCCATAATACATTCTTAAAAATGGTTTCTAAAATATTTTCAGGATCCTCTTATAGTGTTCTTGATTCATTTTCTGACATTTATCAGTCAGGCACATCTTAGACACATCATTGTTTCTGTTACTCTAATTTTATGTTAGTCAAGATGTCCTGTTTCATTGGTAAAAATCATGGTTGTTTTACAAAGTAATGTAAATACTTTATGAGCAGACCTGCCTTAGAAGTAAGCCCTCAGCTTTGCAGTTGAGGTAAGAGTAGGGATTTTCACCCCTTTACCCCAATTAATGTTACAGCAGACGCCCCAGAGAGCTGTATTGAATCACTCAATCAATCAAAGGTGTTAACTGGCTGCAAACAAGACCTTAATGAATTTGGGAAGAGTGATCCCTGGATTATTGGGAGCTTTGATCATTAGATTAAGACAGATGATGCCACACAGGAAATGTAAGTGGCTGAAGGAAACAGCTAGACCGCTGGAACTGTGTTTAGCAGCAAGCCAATTGGAAATCGTGTATTCTAGCAGCAATAAAATAAGCATTGGTTGAACCCATTGGTGAAGGTCTTTTGAGAAGGAACTGAACTAGTTTGGGGGAACACGAATGAGATTTCCTCCTGCTCTCCACCCCATCAATGACCTAATTACCTTGTGAACTTCAAAAGATAAGAAGTTCTGAGCCATCCACTAGATTGAGGAGTAGCAAAGTGAAGAGTCAGGAGCTGAGGACAACCTAGATGGCTAAGGAATAGCAGCTGCATCAAATGGGAACATCACTAAGGAAGACAAGATTACCAGTAACCAAAAGATGTAAATTGATCCTTCTTTAAGCCATGTATATTCTCTGAATTTGAACTCCACTCTCACCAAGGATTTTAGGTGTGCAAAGAAAAGAATGTGTCCCTGTTTGAGAAAATGTTTCTGTAACAACTGTCCTTGCTATTGTAAGGATGAGTTTTTGGTGCAGAGGAGAGGGAACAAAAGGGAGAAGAAGGCAGTTATGGACAGTTGAGACCAGTAGAGGATTCTTGCAATTTCTCAGAGGAAGAGGAGGAGGAGGAGAGGTCTTAGGGCAGAGGACTGAAAGAGGGAGGAGGCCGGATATCCCAGCTCAGATCCAGACCTGAGGGCTTCCTGAGGATCTTTCTTTTGGAAATTGAAAGTCTGATTCCCTGATCGAAGCCATTCCATTGCAACTCACCCATCAAGACTTCAAACATCGAGTAAGCTAAGTTTTTGGACTCCATTTTGGGAGCAATCTCTTTGTCCCTTTCACCCACTACCCAGCCTTGCTGAGAGACCCTTTTCAGTCAAACCTTTCAATTATATAAAAGGATAGAAACAGAAAAATACAAATAGAAACAGAAGGAGAAGGGGCAAGGGGAGAAGCTTAGGTGTGGGAACCACTAGGGTTCCCACTCAAGTGACAGACCCCATAGCAATAACAAAGAGGGCACCCCAAAATCCCTCTGCCCTTCACCCCTTTCCCCATCCCCTGATTTGCAAATAATAAAAAGTCATTCAACAGTCAGATAGTGTTCCAGAGTGCCTGAGAGACTACAAGGGAGAGGGGAACCACAACTTGGTCTGGCAGCCTCCATCTTGAAGCCAGGCCACCCATTGTGAAATTAACTGATTGGGGGGAGGTTTGTGTGAACCCCATCCTTTCTCAGAATCTGATTGGGGTACCACATACCTCCTCTTATAGGGAAGCCTTGCCCCTACTCGTGTGGGGTGGCACAATCATCCAGGTCACCCAGTTTCAGGGTAACACTCCCTTAAAGTCTCCCAGTGTATATTCGGCCCCAAGGGAGAAATGGAAGAGAGACTCACCAAATAGACTTTCTCTATCTCCCTTCTATCAAAAGTCCATTACTGACCCTTTTTACTGTTACACTATTCCCACTTAGTAAATACCTTTTTTAAAAGCTTATTAACTTTGGCTAATAATCTACAGATGAGGGCTTGTGACAGTACTAGAAACTCTAGCCCCTCAGGTTGTTCCTAATACATGGAGGGAAAATTAGTTGCCCACATCCTAGGGATTTGGTCTACCAATTTGAATGAGGACCTTGGAGTAGGGTATTATATAGGGTACAGCATGAATTATTCCTTTTATCTTATATTCTTCCATCTCATATAGTGGGAATGGCCTTTTCTTAACATGGTTATTTAATTTTAAAAATTTTTTATCACCTACTATGTGCCAGGCATTTTGCTAGACAAAGAGGAAAATAGTCCCTCTGCTCAAAGAGCTTACATTCAAGTTGCATTAAAAAGGTAGCTGTTTGGAAAACGTATTAGATGTCTTTATTGTTAAATTTATGGTGTCATATTTAATAAATGAGCAATTTAGGTATTTTTATCTAGAGCTGGAACATCCCTTGGAGGTTACCTAATCAATCAATCAATCCATTAATCAAAAAAAATGTATTAAGTCCTTATTATGTGCCAGGCACTGAGTCATATACTTTTAATACAAAGGCAAAAATGAAATAGTGTGCCTTCCAGGACTTTCCAGGCCCAGAAAGGTTAAGGTTGAAGGTCACATAGATAATGCTATCTTTCTGAGTTCAAATCTAGCCTCATATACTTATTAGCTGAGTGACCCGCAGGCAAGTCCCTTATCGCTATTTGCCTCAGTTCCCTCATCTATAAAATAATCTGGAGAAGGAAATGGCAAGCCATTCCAGTATCTCTGCCAAGAAAAGCCCAAAAGAGGTCAAAGAAGAGTCCGACACAGCTGAAAACGTCTGGAAGCACCAGAGACAGAAGCTTAATCCAAACCACTCCCACCTACCCCCACCAACCCCCAATCCAGAGCCAGTGCTATTTCTGCTCCACTACAAGATTCTAACTACGCTTCATGCCTCTACAAGGCCAGATGAATGTTGGAATCAGTACCCACAAAACTGCAAATACATTTATTGCCTTTATGTTGTTGCCTGCATTGAGATATGACTTTAATATTTTCTCTGCCTGAACTTTAATGGTTTTGTTAGTTCTTTTTAAAAATTTCTATCTGGCTGATGTTTCTCGAATTATAGGAAGATGCATATTTATGGGCTGCCCAGTTTATACTCCGTTTGCAATAACTTGACATTTATTGATTATTAAACAATCCATGCAGGGTAGGTTGCCTTCCACGGCTTGTATTTGGCCCTTTATACATACTATATGATGTGATATGTTAAAAAGAAATAAGAGATGGTGGATAGAATATATCTCTCTATGTGTCTATCTCTCTTTCTCTATCTCTGTCTGTCTCCTGTATCTTCTTGATAATTGATTGTATATGTGGATCTCAGAGATGTATGAATGGAGGAGGGATTGTATGCTCAGGCCCAAACTAGCTATAGTGAAAACACACACTCCTCTCACAATTGCTATGGATGTAAGGTATGCCTTTCCTCCTTGACAGGCTTGATTGATTAAGCCTGTCAGTTGTACCCTTCTAACAGTTTGCCCAGGTTGGTAACCCTTGAGAGATTGTGTGGATGGTTAACCTCTCTAGGTCCCAACCTGAGGTTGGATTAGTTGTTGATAGACTATTGATTGGCTATTGGAAATGTTGTTATCTGATTGCATATTGATCTCCCCTTCTCAAGGGCTTTGGTAGAATAACCACTCAGGAAAGGTACTTGTTGGTAAAACACTATATTGAACCTATTAATGGGGTAAAGAAAACAAGGTAACAGGATTGAGGATCTGGGAACCCTATTGCTAGTTCATTGGCTATTAATCTTTGGCTATTGATCAAATCTGGAGATTGCTAGGCTTGTAGTAACTGGAGGTTCTTTACCCTCTCACTAACTCTGACCTGACCTGGCCACAGCCAATCCAGAGAATAAGGAAGGCTATTGATGTTGATGTTGATAGATGAATTAATATGCTCCCTCAGCTCTAATATCAATGGTGTTGATTGATCACTAGCTTTCTCTCAATAAGGTGCAGGTTACAGGTTTCAGGCTTACCCTTTCCACCCTTCACCTCCCTCTGTCCTAAGTCCTTGCTCCAAAAGAGCTTGCTCAAATCTGAGCTCCCAACTGTTGTTCCTTGGGGGTATTTATAGGGTGGGGCCAACTGATTTTTGTCCTTGGCTCACAGCACCCGGGAACATTCCAAAATTCTCAATTGTCCATCCTGTCATTCATCTTGTCCCAGATAATGATTTTAACAGATGCCATATATATATATATATATGTACATATATAG
>NC_058130.1:34736658-34747196 GCF_016433145.1 Gracilinanus agilis | reverse complement strand
TCCCAACCTGAGGTTGGATTAGTTGTTGATAGACTATTGATTGGCTATTGGAAATGTTGTTATCTGATTGCATATTGATCTCCCCTTCTCAAGGGCTTTGGTAGAATAACCACTCAGGAAAGGTACTTGTTGGTAAAACACTATATTGAACCTATTAATGGGGTAAAGAAAACAAGGTAACAGGATTGAGGATCTGGGAACCCTATTGCTAGTTCATTGGCTATTAATCTTTGGCTATTGATCAAATCTGGAGATTGCTAGGCTTGTAGTAACTGGAGGTTCTTTACCCTCTCACTAACTCTGACCTGACCTGGCCACAGCCAATCCAGAGAATAAGGAAGGCTATTGATGTTGATGTTGATAGATGAATTAATATGCTCCCTCAGCTCTAATATCAATGGTGTTGATTGATCACTAGCTTTCTCTCAATAAGGTGCAGGTTACAGGTTTCAGGCTTACCCTTTCCACCCTTCACCTCCCTCTGTCCTAAGTCCTTGCTCCAAAAGAGCTTGCTCAAATCTGAGCTCCCAACTGTTGTTCCTTGGGGGTATTTATAGGGTGGGGCCAACTGATTTTTGTCCTTGGCTCACAGCACCCGGGAACATTCCAAAATTCTCAATTGTCCATCCTGTCATTCATCTTGTCCCAGATAATGATTTTAACAGATGCCATATATATATATCTATATATGTACATATATAGATATATATAGATATATAGGTATAGGTATAGATATATATCTCATATCATGTTAGTATCTATTTCTATATCTTCACTCTGATTTTTGGTAATTGTCAATGTTTATGTCCTTTGGAGTTGGCAGAGCCAAGGAAGACTGAAGAGCTACTGGCCCAAAGAGTAGGTCTCGTCCTTGACTTAATTCAGAGGTGGGCCAACCTATTTTCTTAGCTGGAAGGCCTTACAGAAACAGGTCATGGACTGGATTTGGCCCACAGCTAGCCATATGCACGGCATCTTATCATATATGGTATATAAAGGGACCGAACACTAGTAGAAGGTCATTTCCGCTATTGCACCATGCTAGACAGAGTGCTGGGACCAAAGTCAGGAAGACATGAGCTCAAATCTGATTACTTCTACTTGTTAGGTATGCTACTATAGGAAAATCAGACCTTCAGTCTCCACCTCTGTAAAATGGGAATAATAATATCTGTGATCTCTATCACAGACTTCTTATAAGGTTCAGGTGCTATAAAGACCATCACAAACTTTAGAGTCATAGACTTGTCAATTATCATTATATCCAGGAACAGCAATATTGTATGATTATCCAGAGTAAATGACTTAGCTATTCTGAGCAATAAAACGATCTAAGAGAATTCCTAAGGACTAAAGATGACAAATATTATTCACCTCCAGAGAAAGAACTGATGGTGGCTGAATGCAGATTAAAGTATACTTTTTTTTTTTACTTAATTTTCTTGTTTTTTGGTAGTGGTTTTTAATGGGGGAAGGGGAGTTGGTCTATGTTTTCTTTCACATGACATCTGTTTTGCATGACTGCACATGTATAACCTATACCAAATTGCTAGAGGGAAGGAGAATTTGGAACTCAAACATTTTTGAAATGTTATCATTATCATAATTTTCTGAATGTCACTTTCTCCTACTAGCTAGAGTAACAAATACAATTGGGTACACCTCAAAGAATGACCCTGAGGAGAAGATCCAGGTCCCAACATCAGAAAAAGGGAGAGCCTTATTGGCCCAGAAATTCACTCTTGTCCAGTCAGGCAGGCACTAGTAGGATGGCAAGGGGTCAGATCCCAGGGTATCTGGTCTGGGGAGGATTGTATTGCCTAGCCTTTACCACTCTTCTGCCTTACAACCAATAGTATCAATTCTAAGACAGAAGATAAGAGTCTTTTAAAAAAAACAAACAATTATTATCTCACTTGATCCACACAATTATCTTTGTTATTACCCTCATTTTATAGTTGAGAAACTGAGGCAAAAGAGGTGATGGGATTTGCCCAAGGTCACACAGATAGAATGAGGCAGGATTTGAACTTAGTACTGACCCCAGAGTCATCAGTCTAGCCACTGTGCCCCTTAATAGCTGCCTTTAACACATAGTTTATGTGACTATGAAAAGTCATAACCTCTTAGTTCCTTGAGCAAACAGATAAGACTCCATCAGCAAAGCAAGTCTTTATTTGCCTTGGAACAGGAAGTTTGACACCAAGAGTTCTCTAAAGCACTGAAATCTCAGGTTCAATTACAAAAAAAAAAAAAAAATACCCACCCTCAGGAGACAGCTAACTGGCTCTGTGGATTTTAGAGCCAGTCTCCAAGACAGGAGGTCCTGGATTCTAATTTGACCTCAGACATTTCCTAGCGGTGTGACCCTGGGCAAGTCACTTAACTCCCATTGCTAGCCCTTACCACTCATCTACCTTAGAACCAATACAGAGGAGAGCATTGTTGTTGTTGTTGTTGTTGTTGTTGTTGTTGTTGTTGTTGTTGCTGCTGCTTTAATCCTCTAACTCATGGTGTTTTGCCTAGTGGGTCCCCAGATTGGTTTTCTTTTTCTTTGTTGTCAGTAGCCTTTCACTGACTGTCCCCACCAAGACTTAGAAACTCCCAGATCTCTTTAGGAGACATGGTTAATAGCCACTCCTCCTCACATCTTTTCATAAAGATTCAATTGCATAATTTGATGGAAAAATGAATTAAATCCCAGACTGAAGCAGAGAGGATTACTAAGCAAATGGACCAGAAGTAGACTTTGCTCTATATTTATTATTTGTTGTAATCTGAGTTTCATTAGGAGGGAAGAACTACATGGTGACATGGGTACCTTTCCATTTAACCAGGTGTTTATTCCATCCAACAAACATTTTTTAAGGATCAACTGATATACACTAGACAAGGTAGAAACAATTCAAAGTAAAATAGTTCTTATCCTCAAGGGGTTTACATTCTATTAGGGGGAGAGAAAATGTTTCCAGAAAAATTACATTAAAATGTATATATGTAATAGTTGTTGGACTGCAGTCAATTCCATGGAGCATGCAACTTAGGTACCCTGATTGCTTCTGGCAAGCCTCTGCCCTTGTTTGGGGTGGTGAATCAAACCTTTCATTGATTCTTTGTTCCCTTGATGGCAGCAAAGGATGTCTGCATTAAGACATTTGGTCACTAAGCCAGGAAGAGCTTTCCATTCAACTTTAAAGAGACATCTTCCATTCTGTCCTTTTCTCTTCAGAGCCTGAAACATGAAAGACTTCCTCTCCTAGAAGTCCCATGAGGGGGTAGATGGGTAAATGCCATGCTCCTGGCAGTCTTGGGGATATGATCCATGCTCCAAGCATCTGTCTTACCTAAATAAGTCTGATCCTGGCCTCCTGGCTGCCTCTTGAAATGAACATTTCTAACCTTAGAGACAGTCTTTTATTTTTTTTTTTAATTTTGTTTAACTGATTAATTAAGAAAAATTTTCCATGGTTACATGATTCATGTTCTTTCTCTCCCCTCCCCTTCCCCCCCCCCCGTAGCCAACATGCAATTCCACTGGGTTTTACATGTGTCATTGATCAGGACCTGTTTCTATATTAATGATATTTGCATTAGAGTGATCACTTAGAGTCTACATCCTAATCATATCCCATCAATCCATGTGATCAAGCAGTTGTTTTTCTTCTGTTTCTACTCCCACAGTTCTTTCTCTGGATATGGATAGCATTCTTTTTTTTTAAACCCTTATCTTCTGCCCTGGAATCAATACTATATATTAGTATTAGGAACTAGTAGTATTAGGAACAATACTACTGCCTTGATTCCAAGGCAGAAGAATAGTAAGGGCTAGGCAATGGGGGTTAAGTGACTTGCCCAGGGTCACAAAGCTAGGAAGTATTTGAGGCCAGATTTGAACCTAGCACCTTCCTTCTCTAGGCCTGTTTAGGGTTAGGGTTACTGAGCTATCCAGCTGCCCCCCGCTTAGAGGCAGTCTTGAGAATTCAAGAGGTCAGGATATCTTGGGTCCTTCTGCTAGAACTAATTGGCAGCGAGAGGAGTGTTCTTCAATTATATCTTTCTCAAAGAAGATAACCAAGCCCTGACCAGAAGATATGGACCTGGCAGGAAATGTTTAAGACAATGCAGAGCCCAGATAAAGGGGAAATGCCAGTTCAACAGTTCCACCAAATGCTTAATGTTTTGATGTTTTAAGTTAGCCTCCCGGGACAATATAACAGTAGTTATTAGTTATTGCTGATTATTTAAATCTTTGTTTATGTATGGCTGTGAATCTCTTGTACTAAGCATTTGTTGGGTTTTTTTGGGGTTGTTTTTGTTTTGCTTTGTTTTAATTTTATTTAATTGATTAATTAAGAAAATTTTCTAAGCATTTCTTTTGTGTGGAAGGAAGAAATAGCTGTCCTCTACCTGATTTACACTGTATGTTGACTATGTTTATTCTCCCCTTTTTGGAGAGACTCTAAACATGATCCAAATCCAAGCTTTGAGTAACTTTTCCCTGGCTCTCAGGAGTGACGGTATAAAGAACCAGACAGCTCCATTAAAAAAAACCCAGCACCTAAGCTCTCTCTTGAGAAGCTAGAATTCCCCAGAAATGAACCTTGCCTGTTCCATGAATTTGACATATTCAGTGCTAAAAGAGGGGCCTCTGAGCAGAAAAGGAGAAAAGGAGTGAGTAATTATAACAGTAGGTGCTTATTTGTTTTCTAATAAATACAAGATAATATGAAGTTATTTCAAGTCAGAGAGAACATTAATAATGGACGGCAAGGGGCAGCTGGGTAGCTCAGTGGATTGACAGTCAGGCCTAGAGATGGGAGGTCCTGGGTTCAAATCCGGCCTCAGACACTTCCCAGCTGTGTGTCCCTGGGAAAGTCACTTGACCCCCATTGCCTACCCTTACTACTCTTTCACCTAGGGGCCAATACACAGAAGTTAAGGGTTTAAAAAAAATAATGGACGGCAACTAGAAAGGTTTCTTGTAGGAGGTAATGCCTGAATTCTGCTTGAAGGAAACCAGGGAGTCTATGAAATAGAGGTGAGAAAGGGTGTATATTCCAACCATGGAGGACAGCTTTTGAAAATCGTGGAGGTGAGAGAATGCTATCAGTGAGGAGCAGCAAATTGGCTAGTTTAATTGGAATAGGGAGTACATTAATAACAACAACAATAATAGTAATACTTGAATCTAGAAAGATAAATGAAAGCCAGATTATGGAGCTTCTCTCAATTCCTGGCTAAAGAATTCCTTTTACTTTATTCTAGAAGTAAGAGGGATTTACTGAGTCTTTTTGGGTAGAAAAAACACATGGACAAATCTATATTTTAGGATTATCAGTTTGTCCATTATATATAATTCTGGTTTATAGCCTAAAGATGACCAGTGTACAACTAGGAAGTTGCAGATAACCAAAAATTCTGGAAGTTCTATGTCCTCATGAAAAACTGGAGAATCAGGGAAATTAAATAATAATGACGATGTAGATGGTCTTTGTGAGCTAGGAGTTAATGTCCCTTTTCTTAAGATGGAGGAGCAGAAAAACTAGCTATTTTCCCCAGGAAATAATTGTTGATTAACCAAGATCTAAATGTAGCATCCACTACTTTTAACCTCATCTCTAGATAGTGGCATCATTACTCTAGAGCAGTGATTCCAAAAGTGGGTGCCAACACCCCCTGGTGGGTGCTACAGCGATCCAGTGGAGCGGTGATGGCCACAGGTGCATTTGGGGGCAGTGAATAACTGTAAGGGGGCGGTGATAGTATGTGACAGGGGTCGCTAAGTAAAATTTTTTCTGGTGGTAAGCCAAAGAAGTTTGGGAACCACTGCTCTAGAGCTAGAAGGGATTCTAGAGTTCAAGATCTCTAGTCCAAACTTTTTACTTTGCAAAAAAAAGGGAATTGAAACTCAGAGATCAGATCCTTTACTCAGCACTATACACGGAGTCAATAATAGAGCCCAGAACTCAACTTGGGCCTTCTTTTGTTTGTTTTTTACATTTAAATGTATTTATTTGTGTGTTTGTTTCATTAAAATACCCAGTTAACTCCCTCCTTCCCCTCTCCTCATTAGAGAAGGCATCATTTGAACTGATGCATAGGAAAGGAAGTAGATCCATAAAAATAATATATGCAATGACTCTAATAATGAAAATGAAAGGAACACAGCTTTGAACAGTAGAATTGTGACTGTCCTTGACACCTTAACTCTGGAAAAGGAATGGCTAAGCATTCTCCTCAAAGAGAAGGGAGAATCCAGATGTGGAATGTTGGGTATATTTGCTGCCCACGTAGGTTAGGTTCATGTCCAAATAGGAGAGGCCAAAAGGGGCTCTCAATAATCTCAACTTCACCCTAGAGAAGGTGCTAAGGAGAGATTGCCCAATGTCTCTAGCGAGGCAGGCAAGAAATCGGGGATTTGACGAGATCTTGGATATATCTGTTTCTTCTTGACGTCTTACCCTCTCTCCCAATTCCTTTCCCTGGAGAGAGGGAATGTCCTCTCTCAAATCTGAAAGCCAGAAGAATATTTCTTTTCCCAAGTATTCCCAACTCTGTCCCTTACACAGGCAGAGTGTCAAGTAATCATTCTCTCTCCCAATGAGGGAAGCCTTCCACAAACAAACCAGGCTTTAACCACAGGTTGCAGGAATGTTGCTCACACTATCAGAGATGGTTGCTTAGGCTGGATGAATTTAATGTGTTGTTGTTGTTATTGTTACAAAGGCAGGGTCACTGAATGGGGGAGGAGGGAGCATTTAGTGTAGACCCCCAAATAACTCTGAAATAAAAACTGAAGGTACCAGGTTACTATTTTAGAAGAACAAGAACCCCGATAAGAAAGAAAAATCATTCTATGTGAACTTAAATTATTCTCTTAAGTAATTAAGCTGAGAAAAAAAAACTGCTGCCAATAGAATTAACAAAGAAATTTTGAGAGATCTTTCTGAGAAATGCTTCTAGAAAATGAAATAAACATCACCAATATAAATCTAATCTGCCCAGGAGTGAACTAAAAGATAATTAAAATGCATTCCCTTTTATTTCAGAGAAATATTCCAGCGATTGCATCAGGACTTTGTCATTTCCATTCCTAAACTGCTATCACTTTTATCCATCTTAAATACCACAACAGTTACAGGTTAGAGCAAACAAGAGGAAATTACTGAATAATAGAGTCAGCATGAAACAGAGAGTCAGAAGACATGCTTTTGGGTACCAGTTCCACTTTATTGCATGTCCTTGGACAAGTCACTTCTGCCTGACCTCCAGTTAAACCTTTCTTCATTTGTAAAATGAGGAAGTTGGGCCATATGGCTGGTCTCTAAGCTACCTGCTAACTTTAAATCTATGATACTCACATACAGAAATATGATGGTAAACATTTAACAATCAGATCTCAAAAATAAAAAACCCAAAACATATACCTTTAAGTCCAATTTGCATTATTAATAACATTTTCTGTATTACTTTCTTTAGCCTAGACCAGTGATGGGCAAACTTTTTAAAGAGGGGGCCAAAGGAAAGGAAATGCTCAACTGTCAGTCTGTTTCTAAGGCAACTCTTTCGAAGTTTCGTTGTATTGTATCCTACCCATTGTATTAGTCAGATTAGGAATAATATCGCTTGGCAGATAGAACATTTCAGGGGGCCTCATCTGGCCCGCTGGCTGCAATTTGCCCATCACTGGCCTAGCCAATCAATAAAATAGTAAATCATACCCAGATTTGTAACATTTGGCTCTTTCCAAGGTATAAATGTTCACACCGAAAATTTAACAACTGGCACTCACCAGCTGGTTGTAATGGGCTCCAGAATATCCCTGCAAATGTGAAATGTTCTAACTCACTGGGATAGTGTAAAAAAATCTACTTCATAAAGGATTATATAAATGTGGATGTGAATAGGCTGAATATTTTACAAAAGAAGAATTTGTACTCAAAAAGCAGTGATGTCAGAAAGAGGATGACCAGAAGAAAGGAAAAAAAAAAAAAAGAAGATGGAAAAATTAGGTAACCAGAGCAGGGAACATCAGGTGAATAGCTTGTGTGTTCCTTTAGTGTCCATATAACGTTAAGAGAACACAAGGAAAGCCTCTGGCACACTGGATGAGCCCCTCTGTGATCAGCTCATGGGAGAATATGGGCAACAGTTACATGGGGTAGTGTGTGATCTGATGAAGGAAATAATTAAGTGAAATCACAAATTCATTGGAACATTTTTTACTAGTTAATCAACCAACATTTTTTCAGTGCCAAACACAGAGCTAACTCTGGGAATAAGGTGAGAAAGAAAAGGGGAAACAATTCCTACTCTCAGGGAGTTTCCAGTCTAACCAAATAAGACAACATCTCCATGTATAAGTATATAAATAATAATATGTTGTTCATCCTTTGTTTTCAAAGAAGTCCAGTGGCACCGTGGAGGGACATCTTGACTGGTTCATGAGAATTAAATTCAAGTGAAACAGAGTGGCACAAAGTGGCCTCACTCTCTCGTCCAGAATCATCCAAGTCCAGTGGCAAGACAAAAGTCAGGAAGACTGCAATGGCCCTGAGTACAGTGGCTGACCTCTCCGTCTTAGAGGTCTAACCAAGCTCGGAGTGCTCTCCGGTGCTTATTTCTGTTACATCCGTGGCCAATGGAACAAATTGTTCTCATCTGCCCATTCCATTGGGAGAAGTCTTCTCATGGCTGGGGAAGCCATCCCTCTGACTCACCACTGGGATTAAGGCTCAACCTGGTTTAGCCCATCTGCCAAGATGGTTTTCCTGAGGTGTGGGGGATGTGGCCACTAGGCTGGGAGCGTGAGGACTTCTTGGAGCTCTGGGGGAGAGTTGAGTGAAGGGTGGACACCAAAGGTAGATAAGCAGCCCTGAAAGGGGCTCAGCTAGTCCTTCCACCAGAGGTGTTCGTCCCTCTGGAATATTCCATACACCAGACATATGTCAAATGTGCAAGTAAATGTACAAGTGAATCAAAAATAGTCATGAGGGGAAGAGCTTTCACCCTTGGGGGGATTAGTAAAGGCTTCATGCAAAACTTTCTCCTTTTAACAAGTCATTTTAAAATTCAAAAGAGGACAACCAGCAACAGATGTGAACGTTTCCTTAAATAAAGGACAGGAAAAAAGACCGTACTTAAAATTAAGAACTTATCACATGTGGCTTGTATTTATAAGCTGTCATTTATCAATTAAGTTCAGAGTCTTATAGGGGTGAGGCTTGTGATGGTCCCCAAACATTTATAAGAGTATAATAATAATAGTCACAGATCACTATAACAAATATAATAGGGGGAAGCTAGGTGCCTCAGTGGATTGAGAACCAGGCCTAGAGATGGGAGGTCCTGAGTTCAAATGTAGCCTCAGACGCTTCCTAGCTGTGTGACTCTGGGTAAGTCACTTAACCCCCACTGTCTAGTCCTTACCACTCTTCTGCCTTGGATACAATATTCAATATTGATTCTAAGACAGAAGGTAAGGGTTATAAATATGCATATATATTTAATATAATATAAAATATAATAAATACATATAATATATAATGTGTTATATACATAATATAATATATAAAATGTATATAATAAAAAGGCTTGAAATATTGTGAGAATAACCAAAATGTGATATGGAGCTATGATGTGAGCACATGCTGTTGGAAAAATGGCACCAAGAGACTCACTTAATGCAGGGTTGCTACATACCTTCAAATTGTAAAAAACACAGTATCTGTAAAGTGCAATAAAATAAAGGTCAATAAAATGAGGTTTGCTGTCCACAGCAGAGACAGCATGATGGGTGCAGTGAGCAGATCACATCCCTTACAGCCAGGGATACTTGGGGTGAAGTCCCTCTTCTGACACATACTGTCTATATGACTCTGGGCAAGTCATTTAACTTCTCAGTGCTCCGCATCAGAAGAATTTCTTCATCTGGAAGTTCTGTTCAAGGAAATCACATATGCAGATCACACCCAGATTCAAGCTAAATGCACAGGGATGGAGCCTGGGGAGGGGCTTTGACAGTTAGAATCCGGCAATGCCTTTTGTAGGAAATGGCATTCAAGACACTCCATGACAGGAGTGAAGGGTTCCAAGAAACAGAGGTAAGGAAGGGGCAGCAGTCCAAGAGTGAACAACAGAGAACAAGGTACATTCCCAAAGACAATGGTGAAAAATAGAATCTCCTTCAAATACTACCAGTATTAAGTTTTTCCTTTAGCATGTTATTGTAGCATTTTTTACAGAACATTCTCCACATTTAGAGGGATGAAAACATTTAGAATATTTAGTTATTTTTTTTAAAAGAGACTTCTGAAAAATGACAAGACTAAAGACTACCCTTGAATGGCACTTATTTCAAATGAAGCACCATAGCCTCCCTTCTGTAATTGCCTAGATGCTCCATTGCAATTAAACATGCAAATCCCTTGCCCTTTGTTTCCCATCATCCCTGGTAAGGATGAGCTTTTCCAATCTGCTGCCTTTGCATCCATTTAGGCTAATGATGATGATGCTTATAAACCCTTCCTGTTCCACAC
>NC_058130.1:34710372-34734774 GCF_016433145.1 Gracilinanus agilis | reverse complement strand
ATATAATATATAATATGTTATATACATAATATAATATATAAAATGTATATAATAAAAAGGCTTGAAATATTGTGAGAATAACCAAAATGTGATATGGAGCTATGATGTGAGCACATGCTGTTGGAAAAATGGCACCAAGAGACTCACTTAATGCAGGGTTGCTACATACCTTCAAATTGTAAAAAACACAGTATCTGTAAAGTGCAATAAAATGAAGGTCAATAAAATGAGGTTTGCTGTCCACAGCAGAGGCAGCATGATGGGTGCAGTGGGCAGATCACATCCCTTACAGCCAGGGATACTTGGGGTGAAGTCCCTCTTCTGACACATACTGTCTATATGACCCTGGGCAAGTCATTTAACTTCTCAGTGCTCCGCATCAGAATTTCTTCATCTGGAAGTTCTGTTCAAGGAAATCACATATGCAGATCACACCCAGATTCAAGCTAAATGCACAGGGATGGAGCCTGGGGAGGGGCTTTGACGGTTAGAATCCGGCAATGCCTTTTGTAGGAAATGGCATTCAAGACACTCCATGACAGGAGTGAAGGGTTCCAAGAAACAGAGGTAAGGAAGGGGCAGCAGTCCAAGAGTGAACAACAGAGAACAAGGTACATTCCCAAAGACAATGGTGAAAAATAGAATCTCCTTCAAATACTACCAGTATCAAGTTTTTCCTTTAGCATGTTATTGTAGCATTTTTTAAAGAACATTCTCCACATTTAGGGGGATGAAAACATTTAGAATATTTAGTTATTTTTTTTAAAAGAGACTTCTGAAAAATGACAAGACTAAAGACTACCCTTGAATGGCACTTATTTCAAATGAAGCACCATAGCCTCCCTTCTGTAATTGCCTAGATGCTCCATTGCAATTAAACATGCAGATCCCTTGCCCTTTGTTTCCCATCATCCCTGGTAAGGATGAGCTTTTCCAATCTGCTGCCTTTGCATCCATTTAGGCTAATGATGATGATGCTTATAAACCCTTCCTGTTCCACACCGCCTCTCATTCAGAAGAATCAGACCCTAAGGTGCTTTTAGGGCCCACATTTGTAGTTTAATTCCATCTTTATGGAACTGTGACCATTGTGGGAGTCAAGGAAACTCATATTAACTTTTGCCAACTCTGGGGCATAAACAATACATTAAGAAAGCAAATAGCAAGTAATTCACCCAATTGAAAAAATTAAGGAAATTTATGAGGGCCAAAACATTCAGAGAAAAACAGCTCTGACTGGAGCTGGTTTAGCTAAAGGTTTCAATGAATAAAAGGGGACCCAGCCCAGTGCTGGTTGCTGGAACCTCTGATGTCTATGGATACAGTGTTTGGGTAGTGACTCAACAGGAAGAGAGGATGAGTATAGCCCACTCAGTTACTGGCACCAGATCCTCTTATCTTTCGGTAATCCCACAGGACATGAAAATCAACACCCTGTACTCTTAAACTTGAACCACCTTCCCCTTGGGGTCAAATCCTTGCCATTTTGAGCTGCGCCTGTGCTGTAATGGAGCCCCTCCCACTGGCTTCCTGCCCTGGAAATGCCAGCCAATCTAGAGTCTGATCATACATCTGCTTTCATGTGTCTCTACAGTGGGCATTTCCCCAGGCTGCCTCTGTGGTATCAGAGAGAACTCCATGGCAGCTTCTCTCCACTATTATTTTTATGACTACAAAGGAGAATAGACAATGGGCCTCAGTTTCCTCATTTATAAATTGATGAGGTTGAGCTAAATGGTCCATTCCAGCTCTAACAGTCTACTAGGAAAGCATCAAGAAGATTGGAAACATATGCCATGCTTGCCTGGTATTGAGGGCCTGACACAATGTGAAATCATTTCTTGCTGCTGCTACTGTGTGAATACAATCAGTCAGCTAAGGTAGTTTTCAGTCTCCTTCAGGAACCCTATGAAAATTTAGAATAGTTTAGGTCGCCATAGTATCTGTGAGAGGCACTGTAGCATCATCATCATCCTTTTCATTGCTATCATTTATATATCATTGCTTTATTGTTACCCCAATTTTACAGATGAATAAACTGAAGTTGGCAGAGTTTGCCCTACTACTAAATGTCTGGAGCAGGATTCAAACTCAGATTTCCTGGCTTCCAAGTCCACTAAGTCAATCTCCATGAGATTTCCCCTCTTGGCTGTGCTTCTGACTTATCAGCCTTCCACACTATGCCTCATCTGCAGTCTCTCCCATGTATCTATTATCCCCCCATGTTGGTGAACCTATGACATACTTGCCAGAGGGGAATGTTCCCCTCCCCCTCTCCATGCCTGCTTGAGGATATTTTTCGCTTCACCCACCCCTCTGCCCAGCAGCTTAATGGGAGCACTTCATCCCTCCCCTGTCTGGAGTAAGGGGATGGCTCACATGTGGTGTGAGGGTGCAGTGTGGGCACTCGGGCTCTAAAAGGTTAGCCATCACTGCCCTAGAGCATCTTTTGCTGTGCCATTCCTTTTTTCTTTTTCCTCTTCTTTTTTCTACTTCAACTTTCTTCTTTTCTTTTTTCTACTTAGGCTCCTTCTGGTGTCTCCATTTTGAGGAGGAATCCAGGTTGCCTGACCTTCATTCCTCTCCCAGCTGCATCCCTAGGCTGATCACTTTTGACTTCCATTCCCCTCCTCCTTTCTAGATCCCATTTGTGTGCTTTCTTCCTTCCTTAGATTGTAAGCTCCTAGAAGGCAGAAACTGCCCTTCTTTTTCCTTAAATTTTTATTCCTAGCACTTAGTGCAGGGCATAGCTTAATTAATGTTTGTTGCCTTGTCAGAGTCAAGAAGACCTCGGTTCAAATATTACCTCTTGTACATGAGGCCGTTTGATTCTGGGCAAGACATAATCTCTCAGTGCCTCCAAGTCACCATTTAAGACAGGGGTTCTTTTTTTGGCATCATGTATGTTCAAACCAGGCGTCACATCCTGGGAAAAACACTGGTCAACTAAAGAATAGTGAAGTGATATTTGAGGGCAACTTTGAAGGACTCAGGACTATTTAGACTAGAGAAGATAAGGCAGGAGAATGGCATAGAAGTTCCACAGGGACAAATTTAGGTACTGAGCAACAAAAAGCTTCCCAATAATAAGTGCTATCCCCAAAAGAAATGGGTAGACAGCCCTAGAAATTAGCAGATTCCACCATAGCAAAGGTCTTTGAGTAAAGAATGGGTGACCACTTGCTAGGTATTTTGGAGAGGGGGACATTTTCCAAGTAGAAGTTGGGCTTGATTGCCACTGACATCTCTCCCATCCTGGAAACTGAGTCCCAGATGATGGTACCTTGTGCATCCTTGAGGACCTGTTAAAGAAACCAGAGCCTTATTTTGGTGACTGGGAATTTCCACACTGTGCATACCTTGCACAATAATTCATGGAAAGCAACCAAGCAGAAAGGTCAACCTAATTCTTTCTGCATTAAAACTGACCCCCAAAGGGAAGACTTCTCTGCTTCCCCTTTTCATCACACCCCAGTTGCTGGGGTTGACAGGTGGCAGAGATTTCCCACTCCCGGTTACCACCCACTACTACCGGAGGGAGGAGGTGAGGGAATCTTCTCTTGTGGTCTAACCCCTGCTTCAGAGGCAGCAGTAGGCAGGGGTCAGGGTTCAAGGGAATCAGTTGCCAAGGACACCCCAGTCCAACCTGCGTTAAGATATGTTTTCACCTTAAAGGGTTGACTTAAATATTGCAGTATGTAACATGTTATATGAGATCAGATTTGAACTTACAATAAAAATCACACATTTGTATATTAACTATTTATTTTAGGCTTAAGGCCAGCTTACATGGAATGCCCATAGCTCTGAGGGGCACAGAATATGAGAATCCCAGAATTTTAGAAGTGGAAAGGAGCTTAGGATAGCGCAGGCCAACTTATACCAGAAAGGAATCCCTTGCCCAATGAAATAATCATTCAACCAGCTTTTATTAAGTACCCACAATGGAAGAGCCACTTAGCTCAGCTCTGAAGATACAGAGAAAAAAGTGAAATAGTTCCTGCCCACAAGAAGCTTATATACCAATAGGATCTAACCTTTATTTAAAGTCCTTGGAAGAGGAGGAATCCGCCACCTTTGAAGCAAATCTCTTCCCTTTTTGGATAGCTCTAATTGTTAAGAAGTTTTTCCTGATGTTAAGGCTAATTTTTCCTCTTTGCAGCTTCCACCCATTGTTGCTGGTTCTGTGTTTCTGAAGTCAAATTGAACAAGTTAGAATTTTCCCATGTCAGCCTTTCAAACATCTGAACACAGATAGTTTTCTCTTCTCCATGTTAAATCTATGGTGCCTTCAACAAATCCCCAATCAAGTCAATCCTGACTTAGCAGGCTATCTCCTGTGGAGTTCCTCTCTGGGGTCTATCCTGGCCCAGGGCTAATTAACATTTTTATCAGAGACTTAGAGAAAGGTACAAAGCACATGCTCATTAAAATTTCAAATGATACCCAGGAAGATGTAACTAGCCTCTTATGGCATAGAATCAAGATCTGTCACCATCCTGATTGCTCTCTTCCAGTCATTCTCCAACTTATCAATTTCTCTTCAAAACAATGGTACCCAGAATGGTGGGTCAATAAACATTAATTAAGTATTTACTCCCTGTTAGGTACTGTGCCAAGCCCTGAGAATACAAAAAGAAGCAAAGCAAAACAAAACAAAATAATCCTTGCCCTCAAGGAGCTCAAAATCTAATAAAGACAGTAAGAAAAAAGCTATGTACAAACAAGCTCTTTGCAAGATAAATAGGAAATAAACAAGAAAAGTGCTAGAATCATGAGGGGTTGGGAAAGGCTTCTTGTAGGAAGTGGGATTTTCCTTGAGACATAAAGGAAGCCAGGGATGCCAGGAAATAGAGATAAGGAAAAAGAACACACCAGCCAAGAGGGACAGCCAGAGAGAATGCCCAGGAATTGAGAGATGGAGTGTCTTGTTCGTGGGACAATCAGGAGCCTTCTGTCACAAGATGTCACAAGTAAGGTATAAGATGCCTAGAAAGTTTTGTGGGAGCTTGATTATGAATAGAACCCAATACTCCAGATGTGTTATATCCAAGGCAAAGTACATCCTGCTTCTTTTTTTTTTTTTTAAGATTTAAATATTTTATTTTTTTAGAAAAGTTTTCCATGGTTACATGATTCATGTTTTTACTTTCCCCTTCATTACAACCCCCATATCCAACACACATTTCCACTGGTTTTAACATGAGTCATCAATCAAGACTTATTTACATAATATTGATAGTTGCATTCACCCTGCTTCTCTTAATGGAACTCAAGATTATATTACTATTTTGACTTCCACAATATACTGTTTACTCCTTTTGAGCTTACTCTGTTTGTTTTTAGAATTCTATGCCTCTCCCATATTAATATCATGAAGTTGAATTTTTGCACCCAAGTGTAAGACTTTACATTTACCCTTATTGCATTCCATCTTATTGAGATCAACCTAAAGATCTAGTTTGTCAAGAACTTTTTGAATCCTTACTTATTTATCCATCTGGTTAGCTATTTCTTCTAGTCCTGAGTCAACTGCAAATTCAATTAGCATGTCATTTGTGTGTGCTTTTATCTGAGTCATTGATAAAAATGTTAGTAGCACAGGGCCAGGACAGATCCTAGAGACACTTCATTGGAGATCTCTTGCCAAGTTACCATTGACTTTTTTTAAACCTTTACCTTCTTTCTTAAAACTGAAAACAAGTATCAGTTCCAATGCCAAAGAGCAGTAAGTTCTAGGCAATGGGAGTTAAGTGACTTGCCCAGGATCACACAGCTAAGAAATGTCATAATACAGATTTGAACCCATGACCTCCTGTCTCCACACCTGGCTCTCAACCCACTAAGCCTCCTAGATACCCCCATTACCACTGACTCTGCATCTAGCCATTCCATCTGTTCTACAACTCTCTCTTTTCCACAAAAATGGTATGTGATCATTTACCAAATGTTTCGTTAAAATCCAAGTTAACCACATCTACAGAATTCCCTTCCTTTAGCAATTTAGTAACTCCATCAAAAAGGGAAATAAGGTTATCTGCCATTACTTGTTTTGGGTGAGACCTTGGGGGCTCTTTGTAATCACATCTCTTTTCTGATGTTCACACTATCTGTCATCTATCTATCTATCAATAGATGTTCACTAGCCATCTCTTTATCCAATTTCTGCTGACCAAATTTTCTCAACAACTAAAGTCAAGTTTACTGGACTATAAGGTGGCTAGTTACTTCTCTTTTTTTTATGTTTTAACCAAGCCAATTTTGAAAAAGGGTGTTTTGAGGTCCTTTTCGAAGGGGCAGGGTGCCAATATTAGTAAGTTCCTATCAAATCACTCTCTTATAATGGTGTCTCAGTTCCTCCATTTCTGCTGACATGTTTGATCTAGAAAGCACTGGAGCCAACACTGAGAGCTTAATTGAGATGGCTGCTGTGATAATTTACCAACTCTCTGGACAAGTGACCATTAGCTTCTTGGGTCAATGATAAAGAACGAAGAGGTCATGGGAAGTGTTTGTCAATGGGCACAAGATCTAGCGAGGCATCTTGGAAATGCTAGAGTGGCTAAATTGATCTGGATAAAAAATGATGGATAAATGATGAATAAATCAGTGAAGACCAATCCCCATTACTAGGTAAACAATTTAAATATCAGTAAGACCCAAACAATGATCAATAATATTCTGTTTTGAAGGATGGGAAATCTCTATTTTATCCTTGCATTTACCCAATGTACAGTTTGGGGCAAATGATGGGGAGGTAAAATGGAGCAATTGGATTTAGAATCTGGAGGGACTTACAACCATAAAAGACGTGTTCAACTTCCCTGGACACCAGTGCTACCTTGAAGCTGGTTCAAGGGACCTCGAGTTTGAATCCTTCTATCTGTGCTTAACTGCATAACAGGGGATGAGTCACCTGACCTCTTCAATCCTCAGTCTCCACATCTGTAAATAGGGATATTATGTAGAGTGCTTAGTTCATAGGGTTTTCATGAAAGGATCGAATAGGAGATGTTATATAAATCATTCCGTAAACATTAAAGCCCCCATGTAAACATTGGCTACTATTTTTTAACCTCTCTCCACCTCAGTTTTCTATGCTATATAATGAAGGGATATGACTGAATGATCCTAGGCTCCCTCTGTCTCTAATACCACTAGTGATCAAAGGGACTTAAAGTAGCACCAAATTCTCTACCCTTTTTACTTTAAACTATGTCTGACTTTTAGGACTATAGAGGAAATGGTGTAGAGAATAGATATGTAGACTTGGAGTTAGAAAATGTAGGGAATAAATCCCATGTCAGACACTTTCTGCTGCATGATCTTAGACAAGTCACTCAAGCTCTCTGTGCCTCTCTTTCCTCATCTGTAAAACGAGGGGTTCGGGCTTGACTTCCAAAATCCCTTTCAGCTCTAAGTCTACAATAGATAAGGAAATCTCAAAGACCATCTAGTTCAAACCTAGAGGATTCCCTAGAGGACTTTGAACTTTTCAAGACACCTTCACATCAATTTTTTTCACTGGATGTCCTAGCTATAGTAGCAACATAGCATCAGAAATTTCTTGGCTCACCTATCTGGAAAATGAGACTAACAATATTTACCTTCCTTAACTCAGTGAATTCTTATAAGGATTACATGTAACAATACAGGTGTAAGAATGGCTAATCATTAAATGCTTAAGAATTAAAATAATTATTCCTACCTTCAAAAGTAAGGTGTGATTAATAACTCCACGAGGCAGGCAGGACCAAATATTATTCTTCCCATTTTCCATATTCCTCCACTTGCTACCTGTGTAAACTTCAGCATGTCAATTCACCTGTATGGGTCTCAGTTTTTTAACTTCAAAAATAAAAGGGTAGGACTCAATAGACTCTAAAGACCTCTAGCTCTATATGAGTGCTGCTTTGATCTTAAAATGGGGAACCTGACTTATCTAACTTTGACTATTTGGTGAGTAGAAGAAGTAGGTCTAGAACTCAGATCTCCTCACCTCCTAGCTCCAGGTTCTTCCCACTATACCATACTGCCCCATTCAGAAGGTCTCCCTTCTTCAAAAATGCATTGAATCCTTTCCCAAGGGGGGAATTGTGTTTTCCTTCTTTGATTGGGCAAATGTGACCTGAGGAGTAAAGATGAGGCTCCCCCTATCCATCCCTCTGGTTTTGCTAGTGGTAACACCTTCAATGAGAGTTGACTTGGCATGGTGGATAGAGTTGACCTTGAAGTCGGGAAGAGCTGGCTGTGTGACCTTGGGCAAGTCACCTAACCTCGCAGTTCTCTAAGCAACTCTAAAGCAAAGTAAATGCAGACCTGGGTTGATAGAGGGACTTTCCTTACTTGGGAACTGCCAATACTGATGAAGTCATATGTCTAGTCCCTATTCATTTTCTTGGGTACATAGGCATGTGGTATGGTGACTAGCAGATTGGTTTTGGAATCAGGAAGATCTGGGTTCAAGTCCCATCTTTGAGTCACTCTTGGTGTGACAAGTGATCCTCTAAGATAAGGAAACAACCTTTCTTGTGTCCTAGATCCTCTTGACAATCTGTCAAAGCCTACAGACCCTCTTCTCAGCATATTTTTAAAGAATTGAAAGAAATAATCTCACTTAGAGAGCGGTGAAAATAAAATTACAAATTTTTTCTCTACCCAATTTCATGGACACCTTGAAAATGATCCCTTTCACAAGTGTAAACTCAAAGAGAACAAAGAATTCCCTTTTACACTGGTAAGAATCTATGGACTAAGAGTATCAGTCACTAAATGGAGGAAATGTCCATGATGGGAATTCCCCACACTGATGAAGCCACAGCCCCCCCTCTCAAAGGTTCCCAATAAGAATGGTTTGGGGAGGGGGAAATATTCCAATTCTATTTTATTTGAAGTGAAGTGAGGAGATTTTACCAAGGATTAAAACATCAAATATTGGCACGGGGCAGTCCACTTCTCTCTCCTAATGGTGTTCTGGGGGAATTCAGTTCAGATTGCATTTTCTTCTCTCTTCCCAGTTTCTGCCACAGGAGGGAATGACAGTTTGCATTTTGGATTAGCCCACCTGCCTTGCTTTGGCCTGTACTGCCTCTAGCCCCTGCAGAGGCTCCAGCTGGGATGCCAGGGTTGTCCAGCTCACAAGATCAAGTTACAGTCAAGACAAAAAACCACTGGCTGACTGGTGACATTTAAAACTAAAATAAAATAAAATAAAATAAAATCTCTCTCCTTGTTGCTGCTAGGAAAGGGCCCCACATAGCTCTGTTGTGTATTTTGTCTCCAGGAAGGGATGGCCCATTATTCCCATGGTTTGTGTTGCAAAGACAGGATGAGAAATCAACTTTCTATTGCCCACCTTGCAGCAGGGCAATCCAGACCTTTCCAAGTAAAGGTTCAGCTTTTAAAGTCTTCTAGCCTATATTAAAGGGTAGAGGTGGGGAGGAGGACAGGAGCATCCACAAAATCCCAGGGTGTGAATGATGCCGGGACCCTCCAATTAAATCTCTCTTGCTGAAACATCTTCTTGTTTTATTTATTCAGCCGAGGGTACACAAGCCCCATTCCCATCCATTTTCTGCTGTGGCATAGCGTGCAGGCCAGATGTAGCCTAGACATGCGGGCAGCAGCAATTTTTATTTGGTGTGCATTGTCTCATTGCATTTTAATTACATTCACCCTTTGGTGACGAAGCACGAGCAGAATATTAATGTCCTTCCAAAGGTTCCAAAAGAGATGGGGGGAAAAATCTGTAATCTCCCAATCCCTTCTGTTTTCCTAAAAGATTAATTCAACTGTTTGGCATCCTAAGACACCCCAATAGATTCCTGATTTGTCTCTTTAAAAAATTCAAAAGACACTGCATTTTTAGCATTTACAAATTTCCGTCTTTTGGAACGGTGCCATGAAATATATATTTTGTTTCCCAGCAGCTCCCTCGGGAGATTTACACAATTGACTTCAGTACGAATGCAAACAACAAAGGCAGGAGTAAAAGAATAAAGCAGGGGGTGATCATAAAAATTCTCCGCTCCTAGAAAGCAGTGAGGATCCAAGCCATTCCCATTTCAGAAGAGATTTCCAGTGTATTGTCTTAAAATGGGTTCTCCTTAAGTGTTTCTGCTCCACATGGTCCTACCCTCTGACCCTGGGAGTTGAGGAAAAGGAAAGACTTCCCCTCCTTCCCTTCCTTCTCCAGCTGCTGGAGGAGAGTCTATTTAAGCTTCTTCTGCTAGGACAGGGAGTATTCAAATCACCAGCCTATTCCTGATGGAGAAATATCATCTCTGTACTCGAGTCAATTGCCCATTATCCTGTTCCTAGACCACAATGAGATACTTTACAGTTAAGCCGTGTTCTTTTTCAGAAAAGAGGCAATTAGTGGAGTAATTCTACACAAATTAAGTGACAAGTTCTATTATGTGGATATTGACAGAAAAAAAAAATCCAGCAAAACGCTCTGAAGAATGTCTTTGTTCCAACAGCAGGTCACATTTTGGAAGAGCACGTCCCACTGTGATATTCTTACGGCTTTCTTGCTGAGATGGCGTGTTTGTGGTACGAAGGCAGCGGCGTTCGTGTATCCATTTCTTCGTGTTGTGCGCTTGTTTTAAAATACTTTAGTAAGCCTCATAAATCCAATTCTCTTCTAGAGAATTCCCTAAAAGCTTTTGCTTCCCCTTTACCGCCTTCTTCCCAGGATTATTGCCAAGGCTCAGACTAGATCGTGTATGGGAAAGAGCTTGGAAAACTTTAAAGTGTACCTTGTTGATCATAAGATGTTATTTCATTTCAGATGATTCACTGATAAACAAAGCATTCCCTCTCTCGGTCTATTGTTAGTTCCTAATAAGTGCTCTGATGGGAGGCTTCAGGCTTCCCTGGGAGAAAAGCCACTAAGGAACATCTCCATTTAAAAGATGGATCGGATGAGGAAGGTTGCCCTTTGGATCCTCTTTGGCACTTATCGTTGGAACTCAGCCTTGGTGGCTTTCTAGTTTAGCTATTATTTAATGCATCCAAACAATTCTGGGAAGATTTCAGCTCTTCCCCCTTCCTGGGAATGTGTCTGCGACAGTGAAAATTCTCTCGCTTCTGTCAGTCGGAGCGAGTTTGGCTAGACAAAGCAGAGTAGCTTCAGCCCCCTTTGCTAGAAAACAGGACGCCTAGAAAGCTATAGTTCAGTAGTACACAAAATGTCCCAGAAGCCTCCGCCTGCTGCTCTCCATTGCAAATCTTTTATGAAGCTAAGTTTCCATTCAGGCTTCATTCCATTGACAACACTTAATTAACTGCCATATCCTGTCTGGCACAAATCTAGAATGCTCATGATAGAACACAAAGACAAACATCAATTTCCTTTGTAAAATGTTACCCCCCAAAAAATTCTTGTTAAGAATAGCAGTAGATTCTAAATCCAACGCCATCAACAGAACCAACACAAAGAACAATTACGAAATAGTACAAGTGCTTGACAAGTCGGGGCTCTGTAAGATACTAAAAATGGATCACATTTAAAACAACATTCAAAGGAAGTGTGCACACTCTTCATAACACACTTAACAGAAGAGCAAAGACAACTAACATTGCTTTGCTATCTAATTCAATAGTCATTTGAATAGATTTGTCCATTCCTTGAAAGCCTAAGGTGTCATGTGGAGATGTCTCATTTTTTAAAGTCAAATCTTGATTTTCCACATGAATAGAGAGAAAATAATGTGAGTAATTCAAAGGCGATTTCATTATCTTGGGATTGGAGAGGGAGGAGGGGTCCTACTCTTCCGAAGCTATGGGTGTGTCTGACTTTCCGGATGTCAGACTAAAAAATGAAGCCACACCAGGGAGAGCAGACTGGACAATTCTGGAAGCTGCCCACTTTTCCAGCATGCCAACTCTCATTTATTTGTTTCCCATCATCTATTCTGGGTTGTCTCTTAGGATGACTCGATGCATCAGCCTAAGGAGAGGGACACTTTCTAAGATTTTCCCTGGAGTGTAGATGGCAATCAAATGTTTGGAACCGAGATCGAATGGAGAACAAATGGACCATAGGTCTAATGCACGAATGGCCCTTGGTGGCCAACTAGTCCAACCCCTGCATTTTACAGACAAGGGGAAGGAGGTCCAGAGAGGTGGTGTCTTGTCTAAGATCAATCAGAGAAGGGGAAAACAAAGACTCAAAGTCTCTACATGGCCTGATAGCTTCTTGATCAATAGCTATTGATACTAATCATCAAGAATCAGGATTAAAAGCAACAATAACAAATCATTCTTAGCAGCCACACACCCAGGGAAAGCCCAAGTGAGTGAATTAATATGACCATAAACATTTTTTTCAAAAAATATGGTAATTGGCTAACTCTATTTCCTTATTCCTAAGACATAAAGCAAAAGGAAATAAGCTTTTTCTAGGACCACAGATTTAGAGCTTTGAGGAAGCTCAAGGGTCATCTAGACAAAGCCAGTCATTTTATAGATAACTGAAGACCACACCTATAGAAAGCAGCAGAGTGGAATATTGAATAAGAGTGTCTGGCGGTAGTAAGGAAATTCTTACATTGTCCAGGGCCTTGGGAAATCAGGAAGTTTACCAAACTAGATTTGGGAGCTCTTTACCTGGATGCCTCGAAGGCTGAATCTGTGCACCCAGCAGCAAAATCATTATAGAACCATAACTTTTGATCGAACCAATCAGCCACCATCTGCCTACCCAACTGTGGGATTGGCAGGGCCCCAGAAGGAATATTCTTGCTCCAATCCAACAGAGAGGAGGCCGCCAGTATGTACGGGTTTGATTGAAAGGCAGAGATGGACCTCGCCAGCAATAAATCAGTCCCTAAAGGTGTAGACAGCGTTAGAATGAATAGTCAGTCTGGGATGATTTAGAGGGAATTCTTCCCAAAGACAAAGAGATGAATTTAAGGCCACTGTGTGATTCTTTGTGCCCAGTGGCTTTAGACTAGCTGATGCAGGAGAGAACCAGACTAAGAGATGAATAAACATCCCAGCTGTAGCTTTGGTGGCTTTTATGCCTAATCTGATTCTGTCCATGACCAGGTGGAAACCTTTGCCTAAGTTTTTCCATGTGCCAGATAAATAGAACAATATAATTCCTCCCCTGCCCCCTGCCACCCCCAGCCTAGATGTCTTTTTTCCCCTTGGTCCCCCTGACTGTAATGAGTAATCAATAATCATTACATTAATGGTCCCTTTGGATAAGCAAATCATTCACAATTCATCAACTGTCTGCCATTTAAGTCTGGATTTTGAAAGAAAATTAGGTCTAATTTTATTTCCTCTCTTAAAATCTCCCAAATGAGAAAAATATTGAGAATGGAAAACCACACGAATTCCAAACTGAAATCCATATGGTTACTAGAGAGCTCTCTCTCCTCTCACAGTCTTTCCCTCCTCCTTGCTACCAGTCTTTACCATAATGCTACAATTTCATCATCGGTGTAAATGTCAGAATATCTTTTTGTAGGAAGCCAGGGCAATTTAAATGCGTTCCTGATGGCTTTTTCACATGAAGAAGCAATCTATTAGCTCCTGCCTGGCGATATTCTACATCTGTATGTTGTAGACTTATTATACCTGTACTTTTCAAAGGACATTTACAAGAGAACTTAAAATTTGCCTGACATACATTATGTGATTAAATAGGAACTTTTCCAAGAGCCAGCTCTGAGTGTTAGACCTGGAACCAGATCTAAGGGTTCAAATTAGACAATTGATCCTTATTGCCTTATAACTCCAGGCTAGTCACTTAGCCTCAGTTTCTCCAGGTTAAAAAATGACAAAGGGCGCCTGGAATTCAATGATCAATGATTCTTATCAACTCCCAGTCTCATTCACTCTGAAGGATGAAATCTAGGATTGGGGAGGCCTTTTAGCTGAATATTCATTGGTCCTAAATTGGGGCTCCCAAAGACACTTTCTGAAGCTCAGCTATCCAAATATTTTGATTCTTCTCTACTATTGAGACTGGTCATATGATTGGTTCAATTCAACAAACATTTAATAAGCAGTTATTATATATATAAAGTCAAAGATAACATGATATACTAGAGAGATGACTTTGAAGTCCCACTTCTTTTTTTTTTTTTTTTAATTTAAACTCTTACCTTCCATCTTAGAATCAATACTGTGTATTGGCTCCAAGGCAGAAGAGTGGTAAGGGTAGGCAATGGGGGTTATGTGACTTGCCCAGGGTCACACAGCTAAGAAGTGTCTGAGATCAGATTTGAATTCAGAACCTCCCACCTTTAGGCCTGGCTCTCAATCCACTGAACCACCTAGCTGCCTCCTATACTTAAGTCCCATACTTAATATCTACTAGCTAAGAGACTACTCCCTATGACTAAATTGCAGAGAAAGTGTTCTTCATAGGGAGAGGAGTACTTCGTTGGGAGCTCCTTAACTTGATAAAACCACAGATCCAGTACTCAGTCACATCAAAAATATTACAAGATATGGTGGAAGGTGCTGGAGATTAAAAAACAAAAATAAAATAACAATAACTAACAACATTTCTATTTTGTTAGTTTCGATTTTGCAAAGTATTTTTGATACGTTATCTCATTTTTATCCTTACATCAACCCTGAGAACTAGGAATCAAATTAGTAAACATCTTTACATGTATAAATATAATTATATATTATTTAAAATATTTATAATTTATTTATTGTTTATTTGTTACATTAAAGTTCCCAGTTATCTCCCTCTCTTCTTTCTTTCCCCACATGAGAGAAAGTAGCGTTCAACAAAAAGATATATGTGTATATAAAACTATAACTTGCTTGTTTCTGTTTATCAGTTCTTTCTCTGGAAGTGGACATATATACATTATTTTTCAATCAATATTTCTGTTGCCATAGATAATGTTCTCTGGGTTCTGTTCATGTCCCTCTTCATCATTTTATGTAGGTCTTTCCATTAAAAAATCAACTCATTCATTTTTTTCTTATATCATAGTAGTATTCCATCATAACCGTATGCTACAACTTAAAAAAAAACATTTAGTAAATATCATCTATGTGCCAGGCACTGTGCTAAGTGTTGGGGATACAAAAAAAGCAAGAGACAATCCTTGCCCTTGAGGAGCTTATAATCTAATGGAGAAGGCAACTTGCAAGCAAACAGGCTAGATGGAAGGTAAATTAGAAATAATCAACAGAAGAAAGGCACTGGAACTGAAGAGGATCAGGAAAGACTTCTCTCTGTTCCATAAAGCACTCCAATCTCATCCCTCCATCGTTTTGCCTAGCCTCCTCCTGACACCCAGCATGCTGTTCCATTCCTACCCATCTATTTTTTTGTTTTTGTTTTATTCCTACCCATCTTTTAAAGTCCAACTCAAATATACCCTCTTCAATGAAAGTCTTAATCCTCAAATTCATCTGTATTTTCGAACATTCTAATGTACTCAACCTGTGATATTTTAAACCATAGTTACCTTTGTTTCTGTCTCATCTCCTTAATGGATTGCTTGTGGAAAGAGACAGCGCCACCTTAAAATTGTTTTTCCCACAGTGCTTAGCAAAGTGTTCTGCACAGACTCGGTGGAAGAGGTGGTGGTGATTAAGGGGACCTCTCTTTATTTGGGTGAAGTTCCAAAGAAGAATGGATTCCCTTCTTTACATAATTCCCAGGCAGAGTAGCCATGGGATGCCACACAACTAGATACAATGTCCTGAGCAACTCACTTAAGGCTGTTTTGATCCCATCACCAGCATCATCTTATATGCTTTCTCTCAGTTCAATGGCACCAACAAAACAAAACTAGAACGGGGCAAATGGGGCTTTGTCACAGGGCATGGACAGTCAGGATGTTAGGATAACCAGATCATAGATACAGAGCTGAAAGAGAGCTCTACAAGGCTACCACCCAAGATGGGAGAATAGACTTGCTCTTCTCCATTGTGCCTGAGTCCCTTGGGATCCTTCACCAGCTTCAGTTACCATATGGCCCTTTTGGTGCAACTAGACCCACCTCTTTAGGAAAGAGGTGACCCATCTCTTAGTAAGATGGGTCTACATTCTTTCTGTCCCCCCACCCCCCAACCCTTACCTTCTATTTTAGAGTCAATATTGTGTATTAGTTCTAAAGCAGAAGAGTGGTAAGGGCTAGGTTATGGGAGTTAAGTGACTTGCCCAGGGTCACACAGCTAGGCAGTGTCTAAGACTAGATTTGAACCCAGGACCTCCTGTCTCTAGGCCTGATTATCTACTGAACCACTTACTGCCCCAGATTATACTCTTTAGCTACTGCCCCTAACTCTTCAGTTGTTTTTGTTCTAGATGTAAAAAATAATCTGAGGCAGTTGGGTGAAATAGTGGCTAGAGATGGATAGAATGTTGGACTTGGAGTCAGGAAGTCCTGCGTTTGAACTGGCTTAGACCCTTATTAGTTATGATCTAATTTCTTTCGACCTCAGTTTTATCATTTCTAAAATGGGAATAATGGTAGCATTTGCCTCCCTAGGTTATTGTAAGGATCATTGTGCCAGTATAGGAAAGTACTTCATAAAACTTAAACCACTATGTAAATATTAGCTATTGTTACTAATTTTTTTTGTTGTTTTTTGGGGTTTTTTTACAGCTGTGGCCCAGGCTGCCTGACCATTTGGGGAATTCAAAGAAAGTCATGACTGCATGATGGCTGTCGGGGTCCCACATTGGATCCAAGGGAAAAATGATGGCTCCTTAGCAGAAGAATTGGACTCCCTGCAGTCTTCCTTCGCTATCATTCTTCAGTGCCTTTCCCCAGCACATCCTTCCTTTCTTTATCGCTGAAAGAGGCGGCTGGGATGTGGGCACTACAGCCTGTGACTGCCAGTGCTGGCAGGTGGTCAGGGCTTGTGCCGCCCCAAATTGGCAACCCATTAAAAAACACCACCACATGGCCCGGGGGCAGCCGCCCCCTTTGATGGCATTTCAGTGGAGAGGTGGAGCCGGCCCCAGCGCCACCACCTGCTTCTCACCAGTGGAGCTGGCCATCATTTTGGGAAAGCCATGGTAGGAAATGGTCTTTGTCTCCCTGGCCTTCTCTGCAAGTCCAGAGACAGCTTAGAAATGTCTCCCGGGCAGCAGCAGCTGGAGCCACTGACCGAAAGAGAGATGATGCATCTGAGCAGCCCCGAAGGAATGGCAGGTCATTGGTCTTCCTGGCCCCGTGCGTACAGAGACGGGAAACACCAGTAGTGGCAAACATGAGAGATAAATGGCCTCTGTGTGTACTGACCAGGGAGGAAGAAAATGAGAGGAATGAAAGGGCTAAGAAACAGGGGGACTGGTACAGCGAGCTACGCCAGGCATTCTGGTCCTTTTGTGGGTCTTGGACCTCTTTGGCAGGCGGGGGAAGCCTACAGACCCCTTCCCCAAATTGTGGGTTCTTTTAAACCCTTACCTTTCATCTTAGAATCAATACAGTGTTTTGGTGCCAAGGCACCAAAGAGCAGTAAGGGCTGGGCAATGGGGTTTAAGTGACTTGCCCAGGGTTTCACAGCTATGAAGTGTCTGAGGTCCAATTTGAACCCAGGACCTCCCATCTCTACACCTGGCTCTCAATCCACTGAGCTACCCCGCTGTCCCGCCAAATTGTGTTTTAAATTCATAAGACAACATTCAAGGGATTACAAAGGAAGTCAATTATATTGAAATGCAGTGATAAAACATTTTATAAAATAAGTCCAAAGGCTCCAGGTCTGCACGTACCTAGATCTCAGTTTTGGAATTCTAGAAGAGGAAGGAACATCAGAGGTCATCTACTTCAACCATCGTTTTATAGGAGAGTTAATGAAAGCCTAAACAGATTAAGTGACCTGGACCAGGCGGGAAACATCAAAGGCGGGATTTGAACCAAGACTCTGGGGCCATTGGTCTTTCCACACTAAGTTAAATTAATTACAGCTCTGAATCAATAACTGTTTGACCTTCTGAGGATCTCACCAGCAATATGTGTCATTAATATGTGAACTCAGGTTTTCTTAATGCTAATAAATCAAAAGGTCTTCTTATTAAGCAGCTAATATACTATCAAATGCTGACACCTGCTCCCCTCAATCCTGCCAACACTCTATCCACCACATCATACTTCATAAGAATTTTTTGGGGGGTTGCTGGGTGGCTCAGTGAATAGAGAGTTAGGCCTGGAGATAGGAGGTTCTGGGTTCAAATTTGGCTTCAGACACTTCTTAAATGTATGACCCTGGGCAAGTCACTTTACCCCAGTTGCCTAGCCCTTATAGTTCTGTCTTGGATCTGATGCTTAGTATTGCCTCTAAAACAGAAGATAAGGGTTTAACGAGAAAGAATTTGTGTGTGTTTTCAAGCAAAGCTCTAAAATAAAGAATTTATAGTTGCTTGGGTTTTTTTTACATTATTGGTAAAGAAAATAGCCCCCTGATGTACCTACCTCAAGTCATCCTACAACATATAGAAAATATACCTACCCTCCTAGCTCGAGGATTGTTGTTATTGGGTCATTTCAGTTGTGTCTGACTCTTTATAATACTATTTGCAGTTTTCTTGGCAGATACTGGAGTGCTTTGCTGTTCCTTTTCCAGCTCATTTTACAGATGAGAAAACTGAAGCCAACAGGGTTTAGTGACTTGCCCAGGGTCACCCAGCTAGGAAGAGTCTGAGGCCAAATTTGAACTCACAAAGTTGAGTCTTCCTGACTCTAGATCTGTCACTCTATCCATTGCACCACCTAGCTGTCATAGCTCAGGGATGAGGTATCACCAAACTTTGGAATGCGTTGCCTTTCCTATGGAATTTTGTAAGAATCTGCACACAAGAGCATATGGATCGTTGGATGTTTCTGATGAGAAACATAAGCCGGTGGTCGAGTTGACTTTGTCATCCTCTTGGCTACTCATTGCTTCTTTGGCTCGTTTATCCCCCTCCTCCTTGGGACACACAGGAATCACAGTTGGCCTTCGGCAAACTTAGGATTTGTTCAGGATTCTGCAACGAATTCTTCTGAGAGCTATGCAGTGGGAAAGGGAGACTCTTTAGGTCCATGAGGAGGTTTCCACAGCCCACTAGCTTACCCCGTGGGGAGACGGTAGCCCCCTATTAATGTGTCTTCCTACATATGGTCATAGCTTTAGAGATGGATGGGACCAGACAGAGGCCATTGAGTTCAACCCTCTCATTTTACAGATGAGGAAAGTGAGGGCTGGAGAGTAATTGATTTTGTCAGCCATGCAACTAGCAAGTGCCTGAGGCTGAATTTGAATCTACACCTTCCCGATTCCAAGTTCTGAACACTCTCTGCTATTTCATGATGCCATATTGTAAAGAGAAATGTCAAACTGAACGGGAATCACCTGGGTCAAACTTCTCATTTTATAGATGGGAAAACGGAGTCCTGGGAAAGAGGAAGGAGGGAGAGTGACATGACTTGCCCAGGGTCACGCAACAAATATCGAATCAAATTGAGATAATATATGTAAAGTGCTTGGCAAACGTTAAAGCACTATATAAATATTAATTATTATCATCATCATCATCAGTGCCATCAGCATCACCATCATTAATGATAATATCATTGTTATCACCTTTATATATCTGGAGCAATATTTGAATGCAGGTCATGCTAGCTCCAGGTCCATGTTTCCTCTCATAAATTTAAAGTTGGAGTATTTTGAAGTCTATGATCTTAAATGTGATCTTATTTTATCTAATTATTTTCCTTAATGGTTTTATAATAAAAAGTCAGATAGGTTTTATTCAGGGGTAGATAAGAGAGAGAATATAGTTGTAGGAGAGGACACAATCAATTATCTCTATGAAAATTTTGTCGTCATTCAGTCATTTCAACCCCATGTGACATTTCCTTGGCAAAGATCCTGGAGTGGTTTGCCATTTCCTTCTCCACCTCATTTTATAGATGAGGAAACTGAGGCAAATAGAGTGAAATGACTTGACCAAGGTCACAGTTAGGAAGTGTCTGAGGTCAAATTTGAGCCCATGGAGTTGAGTCTTCCTGACTCTAGGATGATGCTCTAGCCACTGAGCCACCTAGCTACCCATCTTTTCTGCCCTCCACAAAAATATATCTATTTTAAAGGATCAGTATTTGTGAGGGAAAGTATCGCATGACAGAGAGGGTGCGAGGAGACCTGGGTTCTAGTCCTGCTTTGGACATTGGCTGTGTGATGATGAGCATGTCACTTAACATCCTGTGAGCCTCCTCTAGGGCTATAAGTTATATAAGCTCCAATCAGCACAGAGAGAAATAATTCCCACAATTATAAGAAAAATCACAGGTCTTTGGCATGTCCTTTAAAAAAAACAAACCCTTATCTTCCATCTTAGAATTAATATTATGTATTGGTTTTGTATAGTTGGAAAATCTTGAATCCCTGGAACTGCATTGCCCAGGATTTCTTTCTGTATTATCCACAATTCCTTTTCCTTTCTATTTATGTGTGTCTTTTGTGTGATTGTATTTAAGTTTTGGGTAACACCCCCCTCTCTCTCTCTCTTCCATGTGAATTGAGTGGTAACCAGTCTTTGTTGCCCTATTCTCTCTTCCATGTAATATTATTAAGTATTAATAAATCTCCATAAATATTATACTTTGGAGATATTGAATATTAATTTTAAAATCCACAGTTCTAAGGCAAGAGAGGTTCCAAGCATCTTAGAATCAATATTATGTATTGGTAAGGGCTAGGCTATGGGGGTTAAGTGACTTGCCCAGGAGCACACAGCTAGGAAGTATCTGAGGCAAGATTTGAACTTAGCACGTCCCATCCTTAGGCCTGGCTCTCAATTCACTGAGCCACCTAGCTGTTCCTTTTAAAGGAAATATGTATATAGAACAAGACTTAAAGAAATATAAGCAACTGTGTCTTAATGAAGTAGCATCCAGTCCTTGGGTGAAGTCATTGCCTTTTGCCAAGAGGGCAGCTGGGAGGTACTTTTCAGAAGATCCTGGAGATAGTATCTGCCTCTGAGTTAGATAAGTATAGGTAAAAGATGCAACTGAAAGGAATGGGTTGGCCAGGAATAGCTTGGTTCAGAAGCTTTGGTGCAAGTCTGATCCCATCATCTCTTCTTCTTTATTCCAACTTCCATATTCCAAAGAAAAGTTAGGAATCTTGTCCTCTGCTGAAAGGAGAAAGAATCATTAGTCAAAGGTGGTAAGATGGCCAGTGTGCACACATCTAGGGATGGGCAATCAGCAGTGAGCAGAGCTGGTACATCTCAGAGAGGCAATATTAGATTGAACATTCACTATCGTTTTCTTCTTCATTTCTAGTACACACTGTGTTGGCTACTGGTCCAATATCAGCCATGAACCCAGAGAGATATAAACACTCATGACACCTCCACCCACCACGAGCAGAGCACAAGGAGAGTCAAGCCAACAGCAAATATCACAGGAACTGTTGTTACCTCCCACACTCCACTGGTCTCTTCCCTAATACTTATTCTACTGCCCCAGCCGGTTCTATCACCACCAAATAATGTCTTCTCCACTGTCCCCATTCTATGCTACCAAACGTTAGCTGACCGCTGGTCAATTCAACTCTTGCTCAACTCTCTAGGGTTCTCAGATGCTCAGCTGAAACGTAGGAGCAAAGAACCACTCTACTTGCCACCATGGTGAAAGGCAGTCCTCGTCTTCATGCTACGTGACAGTACCTGGATTCACTCTCTACCTCCCAACCCTGTAACATCCCTGGAAAAACCAGAGTTTTGTCCCTTGTCCCCAAGAAGCTAGAGAGCAGTAGGGGGGAAGAGATGGTTATGATGTATGTTTAAAATATTAGTTTCATTTCCATTAATATAAAGTTAAATTCATACTATTTGTAAGTGGGATATGAAGATCATTTGAAAACCTCAAATGCAGATAATATTCTCTGGTTTCCCTGGTTATGAGGCCAGCTTTTTGTCCTCTATGTCATACTGATTCTCCTAAGTCTAATAGAACTGTAAGCAATAACTGATAGCCCAATGGATCACAAAGGAATTTGCTTCCTTTCATTATTTGTTTTTAGAGAAGAACCTAGGGGCAGAGTGCTAGACTTGGGAACAGGCACTCTACAACCTACCTTCTTTTAATAAAGGTCACTTTCAAGGCAAAGGGGGCTCTAGGGTCCTGGGATGTTCGGATGGTCCCTCCCTTCCCTTTTCCCACAGATGGGGAGCTCCAACTAGATGGTGTGTAAAAGGGACATGCCCAGGTTCTCTTCTGAAGCCAGGGTCTTGGCTAAAGCTGCCCCTTCCCTACTGTGCTGGCCACCTGGCTCTCTCTAGCAGCTGTGGAAGCAGGAAGAAAGGAGTTCAAGTTTCTCACCTCTTTCTAGGCCTGTCTGGCATCCTACAATGGCTGGTCAGAAATGTGATCAAGTTAAGAAAGTCTGAATTTTCTTATTGGTGTCATAGATACACCTAATTATTATTAAAACTTGGGAGAGGAGGGGGACCAATGTCGGATCTCTACAGTGGAAAAATATACTTGACTGGAAGTCGGAAGATATCGTCCTTGGGTTTAGTTCTACCATTAATTGCCTGTGTAAGACTTTGGCAAGTCCTTTTCACCTCTGGGGGCTTCGGTTTCATTGTAAAGTTAGGAGGTTGCACCAAATTATCTCTAAGATATCTTTTAACTTTGGGCCAATCCCTTCTTTGGCAAGTGTGGAAATAAGAGGCTGAACACAACTTAGCAACACAACAGTTGTAGGAGTTTAATGAAGACTTGTTAACTGGTACCAATTCCTTCCTTTCCTTTCTTTCCTTCCTTTCTTCCTTCATTCCATTCCTTCCTTCCTTCCTTTGTTCCATTCCTTCCTTCCTTCCTTCCCTCCTTCTTTCCTTCCTTCCTTCCTGGAGTCAATAGCACCAAATCCAACTCAAACATTTATTCTCATTACTCTTCTCAATCTCATTCTACATAATTATCAAAATCTTGTTTTTTAATTATAGCATACATCAAATTGAGAAACAAACCAAAAAATATTAGCAAAATCTTCTACTTGTTCCTCAGTTTCCCCATTCCATCCTCTCCTTCCAACTCTTTGCACAGGCCGCGCATCATACCATCTTCCTGACCTCTGCTTCTCATAATCTTAACTTCCTTCAGGATTCCATTCATATATTATTTCTAGTGGATAGACTGTCTTGATCTGGATAATTCTTTGTATATTTCCTGGGCCCAGATGATCATACATTTACTTATCTACAGTCATGTAACCCAATAGATAGAGTTCTGGGTCTGGAGTGAGGAAGATCTGAGCCTCAGGCACTTATCAGCTTTGTGACCCAGGGCAAGAGATTCAATTGGTTTGCCTCAGTTTCTTTATCTGTAAAATGGGGATAATAATAGCATCTACCTCACAGGGTTATTGTACAGATCCAATGAAAAAGAGTGAGCACAGTGTTTGGCAAATAGAACATCATTTATAAATGCTTGTTTCTTTCTTATTCATTTTGTAAATGCTGTGTCCTGTTGAATAAAATATAAATTTTTGGGGGGCAGGGGCCCTCTTTCATTTTGTATTTGTATTCCCAAACAGAGCCTTGCTTAAAGGGTCTTAATAAATGATTGTTGAGTGGGTTGGATTGAATTGAGTGGAATTCTTCTGGCGTTACCTGCTGAGGCCGGAGGGCACAGTTCCAACAATATGGTCCTTGTCACATCCCAGAGTTTTATGTTTGCTCATATTTTACATACCCTGAAGGATATGACTTATTTTCCCTCATCTCTCTTACTACATCCCACTAAATATTGGCCCTAAATCTCAAAAAGAGTTATTGAATTATAGGGAGAAGTGAGATGGTATTTAACTCAACCTAGTGTGGAAGAGGGCATTTAATACAATATAATAAAATCCAGTAACATTCCATTGATCCAAGACACATGATTTCTCAATTTGACTTACACTATAATTCAAAAACATTCTCTTTTCCTGTGATACCTTTCAAAGACTTATAGAAATTAGTAGTATTTTTTTAAAAAAAATTCAATATTTGCTCTAAATGGCCTTTAATTTAAAGGGTTAGCCACTGACAGCTCCAAGTTAAATGACCTTTATGTCTCTGCTACATCACTAAATGACATGTGGTGATTATTTAATGTGGTTTTATTAACTTCATTTTACTGAGTACCAATTTTGAGTTACATGTCCTTGAAAATAATAAAATAGCATTGCTTTAAAAATGTATTTGCCTATATTCAATAAGAGTTCAGTCTTCTTTCTGATGTTGAAGTTTAGCACCTTAATGATTTAATAGAGTCCCACTTGTTCTTTCTACTCAGAATGCTTAGTGTATGGAGACTATTGAGCTTCCTCTCTCCCTCCCTCCCTCCCTCTCTCCTTTTTCTTCCTTCCTTCCTTCCTTCCTTCCTTCCTTCCTTCCTTCCTTCCTTCCTTCCTTCCTTCCTT
>NC_058130.1:34646782-34710015 GCF_016433145.1 Gracilinanus agilis | reverse complement strand
ATCTCTCTCTCTCTCTCTCTCTCTGTCTCTCTCTCTCTCTCTCTCTCTCTCTCTCTCTCTCTCCTTTTTAAACCCTTACTTTCTGTCTTAGTATCAACTCTAAGGCAGAAGAGCTAGGCAAATGGGATTGAATGACTTGCCCAGGGTCACATGAATCTAGGTATTGAGTGGTCTGAAGATACACAAATTGCTTACCATTCCAAGGAAAGGGGAGAAAATAAAGGGAGGGAGGGAATTTGGATCTCATCAATTTAGAAAACATATACAGAAAATTGTTACTCCATGTACTGGGAAGTATTTTTTTAAGAGTAATACGACCCATAGATTATCCATAAACCCCTAAAGAATCTATTACATGTAGTGCACATTTACATTTAGTAAATAATGATTGGGTTGCGAGCAGCATTGGCATTGAAGTCAGAAGCCCTTGGTTCAAATTTCACCTCAGATACTTATAACCATAAGTAACTATATATAAAAAACTTTTGAGACATGTTTTTATCTGTAAAATGGGTATAACAGCCACTTATTCTACTATAATAATGCTTTCCCAGGATTGCTGTGAGAAATGTAAATTGTTATTATAATGGGGAATCATGTAAATTTGCACATTGGCCTTGACAATATTCTGGAATGATGCCCTCATACTCATGAGATTTTCTCCAACATAAAAGGAGTTTTTTCCCCCTTCTTGTGGCTGGGTAAAAACTATAAGTTATAGGTCAATAGGTTAATGCCATTCTTTCCACTGTGTTCCTTAACTAGATTACAGAGCAGAATGAAAACATCTACCCAGAGTATTAACTTTCTCCAACCCCATCAATAAATCTGAACTAAAATAATGAATCTTGGGACCACGTGCAGTAATGTCAGCATATTCCCGGGCCTGTAGCAGCTTGAAGTATTGCCTAGCTCAGGGCCTTTTTGAATCTTGTTTTCTTCATCCTAGGAGACGATGCCAGTCCTGTCTGTGCCCGTGAAGGCTGGAGGCTATGAGTACGTCACACATTTGGCCCACTGCTAACCCCACTTCTTCCCATTGACTGTACTTTCCACTTGATAAATAATTGAAAATGGAGCACAGGATGCCTAGCCCAGACGTCCCCTGGAGGTTAGGGAGAGAATCAAGGGACTGGGGGGTAGGGAGGGTTGAAATGATGACTGAATGATGAACTCTGTGAAAGATTTGCTCATCAGCTTGAATAACTACGGACAGATGGGAAGAGCTCCAATGAAAGCCGTGTTCATTTATCAATTTATTTGTGGAAATGGTCGAATCATACTCAAATGGGTTCATGTAACCACCACAGCTAGTCTGACACCAGCAGACAATGGGACTTTATAAGCCATAGTCACTAGTCCCTAAAAATGGGTCTCTCCAGCAGTGCCAGGGACCGCTTTGTGTATTTCCTGTTGGATCAGGCAGTTAGGAGATCTGAGATTGGAGGAAGGACATGAAAGGTGAAGGGAGAAAAAGTAGAAAGTAGGCAAGACAAGAGATAAAGTTTCAATTGTATACGATTGTAAGACACTAATAACCAGCTCTCCGGGGGGGAAGGGAGGGGAGAAATAGGTACTCTTAAGTTTGTTCTGCATTATTATCAGTTTCCCATCACTTTCTTGTGTCTAGATAACTAACAAAACAATAAATCAAGCCCTCGTTTGTAGCATCTGTCCATTTCTGTGCAATTGGTCACACTGAAAATTTAACAACTGGCTCTTGCAAGCCAATTTGAAAAGCAGACACTGGTTTTAAGTGGGCTTCAACAGAGAATTAGCCACCAGTCGAGGTATACGTGGTGTTCAGGGATGACTAGCACATCTGCTGTGAGGGTTTGCTGGGTCTTTTTCAGGGCTGCTCATCTACCTCACACCCAACTCTCACATGTAGGTCCAAGAAGCTGTAGTTCACGCAGCAACCGCATCCAGGTAAAAATGTCTTAGCAGATGGGCTAACTCAGATTGAGAGGAACCAACAAGCTTCAGATCCATTGGCGAGTTAGGGAAGTATCTCTCCCAAGCATGAAAGGACCTTCCTGAGAGGAATGGTTGGATGAGAACAATTTGTTCCAATGACCATCGAGGTAGTAAAGGCAGGTTCTGTGGAACACTTAGAGCTTGGTCAGATATCAAAGACACGAAGGTCATCTGCTGCATCCTGACTTTGGTCTCACCACTGGACTTTGATGACTCTGGAAGAGAGTGATGTAACTCTGCCTCACTTAAATCCAATTCATGTGTAACCCAAGGGATTGGTCATCCCATGATGTGACTGGTCCTCCTCAAAAGCAAAGGACAAACAACAACAACAATAACCAGATGTGGCATCTCTTCAACCAGAAGGTTAAGGCTGGATGACTGCTTAAGCTAAAGTATTCTGACCCACAGAAGGATTAGTTTGTTTGGGTTGTCAGTACTAAGTCCAGCATCGATGTGAAGAACTGCCAGAGGTAGGTAGGAACAAGCTGCCTAAGGAGGGGACCAGACTGGAAGTAGAATGGGTCAAACCTCCCAAGCCAATCAATAGTGGATCAGGCTCTGAGGGGCCATTGATGTTTTGGTGGAGAGGAAAACAGAGGAGAGAAGGGGAAGAAAAAGTGGAGTGAGGGGAGAAAGGGAAGAAAGAGGCACAGAGATAGAATTCACTTAAAAGCAAGCAAGTTAAACAAGCAAACAAGAAGTTAAAGGCTTAACCTAAGCCTAGACTTAATTGAGGAAAAGAAACAATTATAAAGACCTAGTAGTTCACACGATCATAGAAATGTAGCTATTAAATAATGTGAGGTCATCCCTATATATGAAAGTCACCTTTAGTGTTTGGTTCCATGTCAATTGTGAAGTAGAAATTAAAATAAGGGAGCTCATGTCTCTGCTAAGAGGTCATCCTCTAAAATCTTTGTCATGGATGGGCTCAATTTATAGGGAAAGGGTATGAGTGGTGATAACATAAAGAATACCAGAAGACGTTCTATCCTTTGCTGGGCAATTCAGAAATGGAAAACCTCTGCAAGTGACTTCTCCATCCTGAATAAATAGATTTGCTGTTCAATTGTTTCAGTCATGTCTGACTCTTTGTGACTTCATTTGTTTTTTTCTTGGCAAAGATATTAGAGTATTTCATCATTTCCTTCTTCAGATCATTTTTTCAGATGAGGAAACTGAGGCCAACAGAGTTAAGAAACTTGCCCAGGGTCACACAGTTAGTAAGTGTCTGAAGTCAGATTTGAACTCGGGAAGAGGAGTTTTCCTGACCCCAGGCAGAGTACTCTCTCCACTTCACCACCTAGCTGCCCCTCCTGGGAAATCTGAAAATCTCTCACCTGCTTTGAGACTCATTTGAGTCCTCTTTACTTCCCTGGAGTGATGAATGCAACTGGACCACTTTTGTCTCTAGGGTTTCATGCTTAGACATTCAGCCTTCCATATAAAAATTCAGGCTCAAATTTTTTTTCTCATCTGGAAAAAGATTTTTCCCTTTTGTAGAAGTTTTTGTTTCTCTTCAGAGTTGTGTTCTTTGACTGCCTCAGCACTTCAAGCCTCCAAAATGCCCCTTACCTTAAAATAGTGTTTGTTAATGTTGGACCCAGGACTAACCCCTTTCTTTTATTCTTCTTTTGTCACCTCAAAGATGTCTCTCACTGCACTTTGATCCCCCTCTAATATATGGGGAAGACTTGACAGTTATATAGCACTTCGCATGCAATGCTTTACATGAATTCAATTGGCCAATCAATAAGAATTTCCTGGGTGTCTGGGATGTACCAGAACTGGGATATAAAGGCAAAAAGATACAATCTCTGCCCTTGAAAAGCTGACATTACATTAAAACCTCACTCTGAGGTCAGTGCTATTATTAGGCCTATTTTAGAGATGAGGTAACTAAATCTGACACAAGTTAAATGACTTGTTCAAGGTCATACACCTAGATTTGAACCTAGACTCTGAGAGAAAAATGCTAACCACTAAATCAGGATGACTCTCTTCTACTTATGTTTATCAGGCTCCTTTCCATAATAATAGTTAACATTTACTAGAACCTACTATGTGCCAGGCTCTATGTTGAACACTTTTTCATTATCATCTTATTTAATCTTCACAACAACCCTGGGAGGAAGATGCTGATAGTATACCCATTTTATACATGAGAAAACTGCAGCAGAAAAAAGTGAAATGACTTTTCCAGAGTCACACAGCTAGTAAGTGTTTGAGGCTGGATTTGCACTTAGGACTTCTTGACTCCCTGCCCAATACGTCCCCTATTTGTCCTTCTATCACCTTTTTTATTTTTTATGTCATTTTAATTTTATTTTAATCAAATTTATCATTTTATCATTTTAATTCTTCTGGGGGTGGACATGTTTAATGATTCAAAGCCACAGGAATAGAACTCTGGACATGGAGTCAGGAGGTCTAATTTTAAAATTTATCTCAGATACAGTTTAATACCAATTAGGTCCCTTGGAGTTTCCTAATACCTTTAAGATCCAATATAAAATCCTACGGCTCTTAAAGCCCTCTACAATCTGCCCACTTCCTGTCTTTTCTTAAAAACAAACAAACAAACAAACTTATTTTCCATTTTGGAAACAAAACCAAATACTGGTTTCAAAACAGAAGAGTGGTTTCACTCAACAGTCCATCTCCCATATCAGCTGTCCCAAGACCCAGTGCTCTCTGACTCCTCATCTCTGACTTTCCAAACTCAATTCAAATCCTACCTTCTGCAGGAGACATTTTCTCTCCTACCCACCAACTCAAACCATTGCTATCTCCCCTCTGAGATTACCAGTCATTTATCTTAAATCTTGAATGGACATAAGTATATGGTGTCCCCCATGAGACGGGGAGGTCCTTGAGGGCAGGATTCATGCTCATAATTTTCTTTATACCCTTACTTAATGGTGTGCTGAACATTAGTACATGCTGGTTGACTGACTAACAGACTTACTAACTAATCATAACCCTGAGTCCCTTATCCTCCCTCATAGGGTTACTCTGAGGAAAAAATGAGATTATATGTGTAAAGCACTATATAAATGCTAGTTAATGTTATTACGTGGATATTGATGCCTAAAGAGATGAGCTTTTGCTAGATCATTCAAAGGACTACAGAAATTTTCAAGTTCTATCCAACCCAACCTTTTCCTTCAACCAAATTCTAAACCTAACTCATCGTAAATCTTGTCCAATATGTTTCTAATATACATGTGTTTATGAGTACTCTCGCATATCCTCCATACTCTCATATATTCATGGACTAATTTGGTGGGGTTTCCATCTATCTATTTATGATAATCTGAGTACTATGCATTTTCCATCTATTCCATTTTTCCATTGTGGATGGCTGGCAGGTGGTTTTTTTTTTTTTTTAATCTTGTGAATTACACTGAGGAAATTTGGCAGTTTCCTACAGCTAAGTGCAATGAATGTCATTCCATCTGTGAACAGAAACATTTGGGAAACTTCAACATGAATTAAGGAATCTTGTTTGAACTGGGGCAGCTAAGCAGTGCAGTGGATAGAGCACCACGGCTGGAGTCAGGAAGACAAATGTTCCTTATTTCAAATTTGACCTCAGACACTTACTAGATAAGTCACCCTGAGCAATTCTGTTTTCCTCAGTTTCTTCATCTATAAAATGAGCTGGAGAAGGAAATAGCAAACCATTCAAGAATCTTTGCCAAGAAAACCTCAAACAGAGTCATGAAGAGTTGGACAAAACTGAAAAAAACTGAACAATAATGTATCATTCTCTAATTCAGGTAAAGTTATCTTCCATGCCACTAGCAAACACCATAGATGAACGTTATGTCTCCCTTTTTCATGTTTTACTTGATGGCAATAACAAAGAATCAGTTAAACAAAGTTATCACTATAAACACTGCTTATAGATTCTTTTTGACCTTTATCTTCCATCTTAAAGTCAATACTGTGTATTAGTTCCAAGACAGAAAAGCGATAAGGGCTAAGCAATGGGAGTAAAGTGATTTGCCCAGAGACACACAGCTAAAAGTGTGTCTTCAAATCAGATTTGAACCCAAGATCTCCTGTATCTGAGCCTGAATTTCTATCCACTGAGCCACTCAGCTGCCTCTATACCTCACAGATTCTTAGAAATTTTTAATGGTAGTTCTCAATATTTTGTAAGGCAAAATTGCCAGCAATCTTCCATTTTCCTATTTCCACTTTGTCTTTAAATCTCCAGAATCTTATAAAATACCTTACACATGGCAAAGAATTAGTAAATACTCCCTAAGTTGAACTGAATTAAATTGGACTGTATAAAGATGTTCTTATTATTCCTCTCCTTCTTGATTCTTGAAAATCATAAGCTATTATTTCATTCATGTAGGTCCATCACTATAAACATTGCAAGATGAGATGACCAAGTGTTCCATTAAATAATGTTTTCTGTCACCTTTGAGGAAATGAGGAAGCCAATTCCATCAATACTTTTTTTTTTCTCTTTCAGAAGAGCCTATATGGCATCTTTCCATTGAAAATGCAACTTCTGTCTTTCTTATGGTTCCATTTTGATTAAGAATGTCAATATGGTTGTGGTGTAGTCCTTTCACTAATGCATTAGTCATTGTAAAAATATTAAACATTAAGAGGACCAGAAGTTATATTAAAGAAAGCCAAAAAATCTCAGATTTCAAAAGGAATCCATGCTAAAACACTAATTCCCTTAACAAAATTCCTGAATATTAATCATCTTAACTCCCACCAGCAGTGGGAAACTCACTGCTTCCCAAGGCAACCTTCTTTGAGTTAATGTCAATTATTTGGAATTTCTGCCTTATTCTGAGATGAAATCTCTCCCCTCTTCAATATCAACCTATTGCTCTTGGTTCTGCCCTGAAGGGTCAAGCAAAGGAAGTCCTAGGAATATATCTTAAATAAATAGATACCTAAGAAAGGTATTTGTGTACTTCCAACACAATTCCCAAGTTTTATCTTCCCCATGCTCAATACCCCCATTTCTTTCAAACGATGGCAGAGTCTCTAATCCCTTTACCAATCTGGTCATTTTTTTTCTGGAAGGAAGGAAGGAGGGAGAATGTTGAAAGGAAGGAAAGTAGGAAGGAATGAAGGAGGGTAGGAAAGTAGGAAGGAAAGAAGGAAGGAGGGTGGGAAGGAAGGAAGGCAGGAAAGAAAGAAGGAAGGAAGGAAGGAAACATTTGCTAAGTATGTCCTATGTGCCAGGAACTGTGCTAAATACTTCACAAATATTAGTTCACTCAATCCTCACAAGAACTTTAGGAAGTAGGTGTTATTATTTTCCCCATTTGACAGTTGAGGAAGAGGGCAAAAAGAGGTTGTAACCTTCCTAGGATCACAAAACTAATAAGTGTGAGAAGTCAGATTTGAGCACAGGTCTTCCTGATCCTAAACCCAGTGCTCCTAGCTGCCTCTAGATGAAAACGGTGATGAAAGGGGTCACAACAAAATGTAATGAACTTGATTTGGGTTATTCATTATTCTTATGAAACAAGGTGTCACCTCCTTTGATTTAGGGGAAGTACTTTCTTTAGGATCTACCCTATTCTGATGCAATCATATATTTATTATGCTCCTGCTTACTCTGAAATTGGCTGCAGGAGGTTTTTATTGTATTATTACTTTTGCTTCTGAAAACTTGTCAGAATGAATGAACCTGAGGTTTGGCACCTAGTTTGAAAAGAACATGCTCTGGTTTATCAAAAAATCAATGTGCAGCTTTTCCTGAAACATCTGCTACTCCTTTGCAGTTATACAGAACTAAAGAATTTCCATGGTCCATATGGGATGAGAGAATGAAACATAAAACCTGAAGCTGAAAAAAAAATTAAATCACACAAATCCTAGACTTGGTAATGTGTGCTTGCTGGAATCAAGCAAAGTCCTACATATCTAGCAAGGAAGTCGTTCATGAAGAAAGATAAATTTTCTTTTCTATGATCATCTGGCTAACGTTGAAGTCTTTTACTCCACAAAACTGAAAAAGTCTGAATTTGAATTATGAAGGCATCATATCATGGAGGATGGGGCACCTTTTTGTATTGTTGCTGATTTCCTGAGTCAACGTGGCTGAAAAAGAACTAAATTCATCAGTATTCTAGTAATTGAAGTCATGGTGGTCCTCAAAAAGCACGCATGCCACTTATGAGAGTGTCCATACCCAAAACTCTTTCCCTTGGTAGAATATATCAGACTTTGAACTTCATTGGCATAAATTTTAAGAACACAGGGTTGCCTTTATTTTACCTATATGAGAAAGGGTTAATAAATGTCAATTAGGCAAAACCCTGAAACATCAAAAAATGAAATAGTTCTGAGCTTAATCCGTCTGCTCTCTCACATTTTATACTAGAGCCTCTCAAACACTGAGCTAGCTCTGGAAATACATTCATTGACCTCATCATCTATGTGAACATCCCTGGAAAATATACTGCCAAGATAAGTGAACTTATCCACAGATTCAAAAAAGTCTTCAAGCAGCAGAGGTTAGATGGTGACTTGTAAGGTATGCTGTGAGGATTCATTTAAGAGGATGGCTTGGACTGGATGATCTCTGAGGCCTCTTTTAACTCTAAATTCTGAAAGGAAGTTCAAACCTTGCGTCGATTAGAAGAAGCAAAGTTTGAGTGAGGAGAAGAATAAACGTAAATAAAGAAACTAGGCTGAGTCTACAGAGTATGGGAGCCAAGACTTTGAGACCAATGGGAAGAACAATTTCTAGTATAGGGATTTGGGACTAATAAGTTTATAATAAAACAGGAAACCAAAATGCCAGGAGAGCCAGGGAGCTGATCATTTGCCTACCTCAACCTGATTGTTCAAAACTTCAGCCTTTTATTATAGCTACTCGCTATTTGAGTTTCATGGCACAGTGCTAGTCTAGGTTTCAGACATACAACAATGAGGTCAGCACAATGACTCTGTGGACCTTCAGTTTCTTAGGGAGCTTAATCCATCTCCTCCCTCACATTTTACACCAGAGCCTCTCAAACACTGAGCTAGCTCTGGCAATGCATCCATCGACCTCATCATTTATGTGGACATCCCTAGAAAATATACTGCCAAGATAAGTGAACTTATCCACAGAATTCAAAATTTCTCCATTTGCTATAATTGATGATTCTACCTGGCAAGATGAGGCACTGGACACTTAGGTCCTTTCTCAAGGTAAATTGTCAAGCATTTAGATTCCATTGCAGAAAGGACAACTCATATGGCTATGTTGTTTGAATGCCAAATGTACATTTATGAAGGCAAATGCTTTCACAAAGGGCAGAAAAAGTGATACAAGGACACTCTTGAGGTCTCTTTGAAGAATTGTAGTATTGATTGTAAGACAGAAGAAACAGTGGCAGAGACCCATTTTGCATGGCTTGCCCACATCAAAAAAGTATTGTGCTCTACAAGAAGCAGAACTGCAGGAGCTCAAAAGAAATGTGAGATGAGCAAATTTAGAGGCATCTTCATTCCATATGTTCACATGGGCTATTTGTGTCTAAAGCTAAAATCTTTCAAGCTGATATTAGTCTGATCAGCCACAGCTGGATACACCATATATTGACCTTGATATAGTGATATCATTTGGTCCTCTTCAAGTTGGAAAGACAACCTCCGACCCATAGCTACTTGCATGCTCTGCCCCCTACCCAACACTGGTAATGAGCTGGGTCTGCCAAGGCTTCCCCAGTCATCTCTCCTCTCAGAAGTCCTTCCTTGACCTTCAAGTCATGGCTTATTGGGATAGCAAGAAAGTCTCCTATACCAGTTTTCAGGTCATGCACATTATGTACACATTAACAGGTCTTCTGTATAGGGTTACGCTCCTGTAGGCGTTTTAGGTATGCAGATGGCCCAACAGCCTCAAATATTGGTTGTAGGAGAGGACTTAGAAGGTGAATGTGTTTAAAAAAGAATCTTTGAACTTCTCTCATTTGTGGTGCAACGGTGTATTTAAAAGCTTTTAAATGTTCTTTCTACTTGCAAGTAAGTTAACATTAAAATAACAATACTCAGTTTCCTTTTGATTTACTGTAATTCTTTCCTGAGTTTAGTACTCTTGTTTTTATTTTTAATACTAAAAAGTGTGACTTCTACTCCTTCATCCTCTCCTCATGAAAAAAAAAGTCAATAACTCCATATCCAGTAAAGCAAAAGGAAACTCTTAAATGATCCAAAGGAAGGGAGCAGTGGAAGGAAGCATAGGTTCCAAGGCTCAGACCATAGAAAGTTTGGGTTCTAGACTACTGGCAAAGGAATTCCCCCATCACTAGAGGTCTGTAGACAGAGATCGGATTCTATTTTTCAGGATGTAGAGAGAGGCACACTTAGACCAGCAATTGGACCCCAATGGATTAAAGTCTCTGATTCTAATATGGTACCTCAGATGCCTGAGTACACAATAAAAATTCTATGGTCTCTCTTTTGCTGTTAATCATTCTTTTAAAATCTCAGTAGGCACACATGAAGCACATCTTGATCCCCACAACAACCCTTTGAGTTAGATTATCCCCCTTTTATAGTTGAAGAAGTTGAGAAATATAGGGGTTAAAATGACTTTCCTGGAATTATACAGCTAGTATCTGAGATCAAATTTGAACTCGGTTCTTCCCAAATCTAGGTAGACCACTCTAGTCATTGTGGCACCTACATACCTCAATGTCTGTCCTTCAGGGACCTAGAGGTCCCAAGATACAGCATCCTCTAAAGGACTCAGGTGGGCCATGTCAAAGAACCTGTAAAGATGGGTTTTTGACACGACCTCTTAATGCTTTTGTTAAGAGTCAAAAGACTCTGATACCCATTATATTTTCTATGTAAACTAAATCCATTATTTATTTTCAGAGGTTTTGACTTGGCTTTATAGCCCAAAACAAATATTGCGTATGAATCACCAAATGTATACATGAAAAAAAAATCCCACTGGATAATACTTGTAAGAGGGGACTATAGGCTGGTAATTGGACTTGTGAATGAGGTTGGTTGAACCCAAGTCTGGTGGTAATGAATCCTCACTGGCACAGAGAGCAAGATGTCTGCTTTCTGTCCTGAGAATCTTAAACACACAATCCAACTCTAGCTTTCAAACAGTAATAGGTTTATTATAGATAATATTTGGATAAGGTAAGGATTGAAGGTTAGGAAATTCCCTATTACTAATAAAGTTCTACCTTTCCCAGACCTCTGACCTTGCAAAAGGTTGCTTCAGTCTCCAACAAAGTTGGGGCTACATTGACTCCCTCTCTGCCTCAAATCCCAGTCCTATCTAGCTACTCTAGGCTAAGCCCATACAAATATAGTCTTTAGTGAAAGCCAGAGATAGCATTTGAATCAGGATCTGGTGCCAGGAATGGCCTAGTCACCCACGTGTTGGCAAAGCGCACCAAGGTAACTCAGAGGTCCAGTCACTGTCAATGATGATTCCTCTTGAGAGGTCACTAGATGTCACTTCAGTGTCTGGGATCAAAGAGGTATAACAGGAACCAAAATAGATGATTTGGGTAGGTTTCCCATGAGATCAGGAGAAAGCTTAGTTCAGGAGCTATTTACTTCTCCACAATTCCCTTCTCTCCCCCAGTTGACCATTACCCACCTCAGAATCCTTCTCCAGGATTCTGAGATCCCCTCCTGTACTTCCTGGTTTCTTGCATTCCATCAAACTTCTTTGTCTCTCCACTCTGGTCCTTTACCTTTTCCCCAAATTCCTCCCTATCATACTAAAACATGATATTATTCCAGCTCACCAAAAATACTTTATTTTACTGGGAAGCATTTTTAGGAACAAACATTTAAAGCATCGATATACTTTCTTTAATCTTTCTACCCTTCACTCTCTCCCAAAGTCTGTCCAAGCTCTTGTGTTGTTTCTATGACACTCTCTAGCCATCACATTTTCTGCGGTTCCCAACTCCGTTTGCCTCCAATCTTTTCCAATAGGAGGGTCTTTTCCAATGAGTCCTGTCTTCTCATTATGTAGCCAACGTATTTAAGCTTCAACCAACAGTGCACCATTACAGATGGACAAACCCAAATCACATTCTTCTGTGAATCAGGCAGAACTAACAGATGCTTTCTTCTGGCCACTTTCAAAATGGAGAAACAATTTATAGCTCATTGGCAATATCATTGCTCTCCAACCAAAGTCTGTCTAAAATAGACAAATGACTTAAAAATTTATCTTTTTTTTTTTTTTTTGTACAGTGAAATTGTCACTTTCTCCCCCAAGGCTTAAGGCTGGTCCATATGCAGGGAAATCAAACCACTGGATCAAGTTATAATTATTTATGCATGTTGGAGACCAGAGTGTGTCTGTCCTTCATCAATAATCATTTTCCATGATTCATTGAATGTCCCCTGACCCATGCCTAACGGTCCTCCCAATCCACTGTGCAAAAGCAAAATAAAGACTGAAGACAGAGCAGGGAAGCATACTGGAAAAATGCCATACTAAAAATTTGCATATTAGAAAATGAAATTTAAGAAGGGTGTTCTAGCATCAAAAGTGATACCGGATAATCTGAGAGCCCGACGGCTCTTTATTCTCTTTGACTTGAATACTGCTGGAGTTCTAACAATGGCAAGGCTTCAAATTGAAGGTTGCTTCTTCCATAAAAAGAGAGCCTTTTAAGAAAACCATATTTTAATAGCACGTGCAGCTTAGCAATGTTTCACATAATCCCAGAGGACACGAGCTTCAACCGTCACACTTGCTTGCTTCCCTCCTTTTAAACAGTCGTTAAGGGGGAAAAAAAAAACCTCACTGTGAAAATCTCTCTTGCTTCAAATGAAATTGGATCGCACTGTATGTGGCAGAAGAGAGCAGTGAATTATCGCATACAGTCAAAGGAGGCAAAGTGCGGTTAAAAAGATGTGTTAATTTCATGTGCACATGTGTGTGAGGGATGATTATCATTTTCTTGAAGCGGATTCCAATAAGTTGATTAAAACATGATGTGAATATATATTAAAATATCAGTGGAGGTTAAATAGCATCTCCTCCACTTGAGAGACTCACCAATGTGTATAGAACACAAGCAATTAAGATTATCACAAGATTATTGGGGCCAATATGCCACCTGCGGGCTATAATTCTTTTTTATTTTAACCATCTTTATAAATGATCATTTCTGAACTATGAAAATAGGAAGGGTTTGTTTTTGTTCTTAAGAAGGAAATCTGTAGGGGGGAGAGCGGCGGGGGTGAAGGGGAAAGTAGGGGCATAAAGTATGTAAACAGGTTAAAAACAAATATTAATAAATGTCTAATAATAATAAAAAAAATAAAAAAAGAAGGAAATCTGTTGTAACCACTAGTCATCATTTCATTTTTACTTAACCAAAAGAAAGGTAATAAATACAGGGGAAATGATGGGATGTATATTTAAATGGAAAATGTTATTGAAGATAGTCTGGGTTCCTTTTAAAAATTCATGGTTTTAATTCAATTCAAAAAACATAGCCTGAGTAACTATTCTTTTATGTGGCATAGTAGATAGAGAGCTGGCCTCAAGGCCAGCAAGATCAGTTTTTGAGTCCCGTTTCTCATACATTCTAGACCTGTGACTTTTAGTCATTTAACTTCTTCCTACTCTGAGCAAATTTTTAAGACCATAAATTGCAGAGAAGTTACCAACCTTCATTGGTAAAGGGATTTTCCCCACCAGGTAGTTCTCTATGACAAAAAAATTACAGGTCCAAATTTCTATTTCTATGTACTTGGCATTAAAAATATAAAGAGAGATTTGCCCCAAACTCTGCTCTCAAAGAGTTTGCAATCTAAGGAAGAAATAAGTGGCCAAATGACTATAAAAGAAGGGAGAGTGAACTAAGAACAGAGCAGAAGTCCAGATGAAATGCTACCAGAAATTTAGAGAGGGGGACATCCCTTTCACCTGGCATTGACCTTGGCTATAATGTTGAGTCTGGAAAATGAAGCAGATTGAGAATGGATTCAAAGTAGTTGGAGCCACATTGTAGATGGCATTGAACATCATAGACGAGAGTTGATGCTTTGTTGGTTAGACAATAGGAAACCTCTTCAGAGGTTTTCTGAGGAGAAAAGTGGTATTGCCATTCTGATCCAATTAAAAATTAAAAGGAGAGGGGCAGCTGGGTAGCTCAGTGGAGTGAGAGTCAGGCCTAGAGACAGGAGGTCCTAGGTTCAAATCTGGCCTCAGCCACTTCCCAGCTGTGTGACCCTGGGCAAGTCACTTGACCCCCATTGCCCACCCTTATCAATCTTCCACCTATGAGACAATACACCGAAGTACAAGGGTTAAAAAAAAAAATTAAAAGGAGAATGAATTAGAAGAGTGCTACAAAAAAGTAGTATTACCACTTTGAATGCTATTTCAATCATCTAGAGGAGAGGAGATAAAGGTCTGAAGTAAGATGATTGCAGGAAGTATAGTAGGAAAGATTCAATCAATGAAGAAATATTAAGTTTGTTATGTCAAGCATTATACTATAAAGTAGTAGGGATACACAGTCAAATAACAGAGAAGGCAGAGGTAAAAAATAACATGACTTGACTGCCATTTGGAAGTTTGAGATAGGGAAGGGAAAAGGAAGACTCAAAGATGACTCCAAAGTTCTATGTCTAGGACACTGAGAGAAGGGTGGGTCATGAAAAGGAATAGAAAAATTAAAGAAAGGATCAGATTTGGGAGGTGGTGGTAGACAGAAGATAAGTTCAATGTTGGACTTTTAGAGTGTAATTTTTCAGCAGGACATTTAGGTGGAGATAACTAATAGGGACCTAAGGTGGGATGCAGAAAATTTGGAACTAACATAAAATTTTAAATGAATATTAAAAACTATTTTTACGTGTAATTGGAAAAAATAAAATATTTAGAAAAGAAAAAAGAAGTATGGAGTTTTGCTTGATTATATTGGAAAGGGAAGACTGGACATTGGTCTGAGAAAGCTTGGGCATGCCCCTGATGGCCTTTAAAAGGCTTACCTCACCTGATCATGCAGCCAATCCAAGCAAGAGTGAGTAGAGCTAGAACCTGGAAGGGAATTGCTCTTTATTTCCTAGGGCAGTGATGGGCAACCTTTTGAGCTTGGTGTGTCAAAATTCACCAAAAAAAGGAGCATAACTCAAGTGGTGTGTCACTTTGAGAGGAAAAAACCATAATTTCATGATAGTTATAGTTTACATAACAAAAATGTATATTTGTAATATATAACTGTATTTAATAAACCAAAATAGGTAAATTAATATAGGTAGAATTGTCATCTATAGTGCACAGAGTGTCTACACTACACTACAGCAAATGTTTCATCCTTAGCATGCAGCCCCATACTTCTCTGTATGTGGCCACATGTGGCTGTGTGTCATTGAAAATGGCTACACATGTCAGTGCTGACACACGTGTCATAGGTTGCCATCACCATCCTAGGGAGATTTTCACTTCCCTCCTCCAGATTTCAATCAGCTGTAGCACTTTGATATAAAGCTATTGTGACCAACGCGAGATACCTCATCTATCAGGGAGTCAATAAATATTCAAGGCATTGTGCAAAGTGTTATGGATACAAATAGGAGGACAAAAAAGACAATTCTTGCCCTCAAGGAACTTACAATCTAATGGGAGAAGGCAATACACAAAAGGAAGTTTAAAAGTAGGTGAGGAAGGAAGATATCTAGCATAGGGCAAAATGAAGTCCAGTTCAAAGGTGAATGGAGTGTGAGAAATGTGATGGCTGTCCTGTGGGTTTTCTTTAAATGGAGCCTTTGGGAAGAGTTCTTTGCTCCTCCCTCCAGCCTTCCAGTCAGAGGGAAAGAGGATTCTGATAATATTGATGACTTGTAAGTACCAAGGCTGATGCAATTTCAAAAAATGATGAGGGAACAGAGATGCATAGCCTCCAGTTAGACACAGACACTGGAGATAGAAGGCGGCTTCAAAGAATGGGATTTCTGGCTACAAAGAAGAGAGCTGTGTCTATGACCTCGGGAATGAACTAGCCCTGGCAACCAAGAGTTCACTATAGGAAAAAGTAGAATGTGGTAGTCCAAATTATCAAACCACCGAGCTAAAATCCTGTAGCCAAAGGGAAACAGTAGGAAAATTCCACAAGGCACAGGACAGACTCTGAGGTCTGTAGTACCAGAGGCAGGAGCTGCCCTAGTCACATATATTCCTTAAATAAGTGCCCTACCACCATTATACTTAAGTTTGTGCCCATTCTTCCCATGGATGCTATGAGTATTTGTAAGACTGGGAGCTCTAGGATCGTGGAGGGAATATTTTATTGCTTCTCTGCTTTCTACATCTTATTTAGTACCTTTGTTTTGAATTAATTGTGTATACTAGCTTCTTGCTCCCTCTATCTCTTGACCAGCCCTGCTTGTAGGGATAGGAGTCTCCTCCATCAACTCCAGCAAAGGAACCTCACCTGGAGCAGCCAAGCACAATGAGAGGACACCACCCTGAGGTCAAACTTTTAGTGACTGTAACAATCATCCTGAATTCATTTGGCCATGATTTACATACTTTTCTATTACCTCCTTTATCCCAAAGATCTTCCAATTTTTTATCTTTATATAAACTCTATTCTCCATCACCCACTGCCTACCCTTTATCTCGACCCTTCTCATTACAGCTTCCATAACATTTCACTCTGAAACTATCCTCACCTTTCAGTGTGCTCTCTGGAATACTTGTTCCATACATAACAAATTAGTTTCATCTTAAATATTTTCCTTTACTATTCCTTTTATCTTCTGGTTCTTTCCCCAGCCCCCATCTACACAATACAGCCTCCCAGGTCCCACCCCCTTCCAACACTGTTTGTACTTTCACTCATTCCATCCATTCACTGGTCTAGGTGGGGAAGGTGGAATACTCCTTGTTCCCCATTGCCACATACAGCTTCTTCACTCTCCCTCAGTTACTCAGTAAGCTCTCCTCCTCCTTTGAGGTTCATTTACTCAATCTTTATGTAACCCACAATCAAAATTGTGAAAGCTGTTGTCTACCTATCTGTAGAACACTCTCTTTCTCCTCCCCTAAGAGTGCCTGGCTTGTGCACAGACTTTCTCTCCTCCCTAATTCCTACCTTCATACTAAGGGACTCTAGCATATGTATTGATACTCCCACATTGAGGGTTCTTGACTTAATTATTTCACCTGACCATCTCCTTTATCCTATCTCAGCTACACATGGAAATGGTCATAACTTTGATCCTGCCATTGATCAAAAATACACCACTTCCTTGTTTATAAACTCTGAAATTCCCTTATCTGATTACAACCTGTTTTCGCTCCACCTTTCTTTCTGCCCTGCAAACCCTGTTTTTCATTCGCTCCATGACTACCAATCTTTCAGCTCTTTAATTCTATCCCAGACTACTCTGTCCATCAACATCTTGACCCTTTAGAAAGCCAGTTCAATTCTATTCTCTCTTCAATTCTTTGTCTAACTCTATTACCAATATTATCATACCAAGTCTCAGCCCTGTATAGCTCTCACCATCTGCTGCCTTTGTTCCTATTCACATAGTGCTGAAAGAAGGAGAACATCACACATCTGTGTGGACTGGACCCAGGACAAATTCATGTTTACATAACTTCAACTGGGCCCTCAATGCTACAAGGTATTTACACTTCGCTAACCAACTAACTACCCCAATCGCCACAGTAGCTTTGCCAAACCTTGTCTTTCTTCTTCAAATCTCTCATGGTTCAGCCTCCTCCAAACTCCTCAGTTGAGAATCTGGCTTCATATTTTACTTTAAAAAAATCGAGGCCATTCACCAACTTTTTTCCTACATCCCTATCCAATTTGTTGTCAATTTTACCTTCATAACATCTCTCGAATTGCCCCCCGTCTCTCTCCTGACTCAGCCGCCACTCTGGTACAAGCCTTCATCATCTCACCTCTGGACTAATGAAATAGTCTGCTAGTGGGTATGCCTGCCTCAGGTCTTTCCCCATTCCAACCCATTCTTCGCTCAGCTGCCAAAGTGATCATCCTAAAGAATATGAGTGTGTGGAGGTGGAAGGCGGGAACCTCCAGAAGCTGGGTGCCTCAGTGGATTGAGAGCCAGATCTAGAGATCCTGGGTTCAAATCTGACCTCAGACACTTCTTTGCTGTGGGACCATGGGCAAGTCACTTAATTCCCATTGCCTAGTCTTGACCCCTTTTCTGCCTTGGAACCAATATATAGTATTGATTCTAAGACAGAAAGTAAAGGTTAAAAAAAAAAAAGAATAGTTCTGACCATATCAACCTCCCATTTAACAAAAGTCAGTAGCTCTCTCCCATTTCCAGAATCCATGATAAAAATCCTTTGGTTGGCTTTCAACAACCTTCATAGTCTATCCCTGCCCCCAGCTTTCTAATCTTCTTACATCCCTACCCATCCTTGAGTCTTTTGTCTTTCTTTGTATTCCCACAATGACCCGCACTTAGTAGGTGCTTAATAAATATTTATTAACTATTAAAATAAATTTACTGATGGGAGATCATGAACTATAATTTTAGATTTGCATACCACAGAGTAACTCTAGAACATCATGTGATAGGCACTCTGGGGACCCAAGCTGCCAGAGTGAGTGCAAATTAAAAAAGTAGTAGAGAAGAAAAACTATGTATAAGATAGAGAATCTTTTCCCCTTAGAATTTCCCAATATTCCAACTAACACTTAAGAGAAATATGTGCATATATGTCCCTGAGGAATTTTTACTCACTGTCTCATTTCATTTTTCATTTCATGGATATATTTTAGTACTTAGTACCAGATAAGCATAATGTAGGAAATACTGGGTGATCATATAGTTAACAATACATTTCTGAACATTTCATAATGACTTAAATTCAAGTAGATATTTCTTGGTGACATTCCTCAGACAAAAACTGTGTTTCTAATGTTTTCAACTATTCCATATCTGGCAGAGGTATTATAAAAAATTTCTGTCAAACTGACAAGCTATTTTGTATACATTTCTTAGTTAAAAGCCTTCTCTTTAGTCAATAAGTGATTGCATTTATTCATTTGTAGGCAACTAAACATCAAAAATAACTTCTGGTATTGAAACTCTTAATTTTTTATTTTACTGCTTTTGATTATATGGAATAGTAGATTCAGGAGCAGATGGTGGGGTGTTTTCTGCAAATCAAAGTCTATCTATTCAGTGCTTCCATGTTTCACTCTCAAATATGTGGTTAAAACCACTATTCTTCCCTTAAGCATATTTATTTTGAAAGAAAGATAGACTGTTCATAATTCTAGAGCTAAAAGGAATCTTAGAGGTGACCAATTCATAAAATCAGAGGATCCTAGATTAAAAGCTAGAAAGGACCTTGGAGTCCTTTGATTATTTTTAATAATAATAAAATATTAGTGAATAATTGCTAATATTTAAATATTTTAAGTTTTGCAAAGTGCTTTCCAAATATTAGTTCACTCATTCAGGAAGAGAACAAGAAAGAATCCACATCATTGCTACTGTGGGTCCCCATTTTTGACTGACCCCAGGGAAATGAAACTATAGCTATGGCTACTCCCAGAAGGTTGTTTCTGTCCCAACAATCATCCTGATTCCTAGGAGGTCTGCAGATCTTAGCCGTGTTGGTGAACCTATGGCACATGTACCAGAGGGGGCTGCTGTGGATATTCATCTCTCCTCTTTCCTTTTAAAGATTTGTTTCCATTCATTCCCAGTGCCTTCTGTGCTTATCCTAAAACTCTACTCTAGATAATGTGATTGCAAAGGGTCCTAGTTGTAAGGGATTAAATATTCCTACCTATTTGAATCTTGAGATTCATGTGCAAATAATGGTCAATGAGCTAAAAATGAATTGGTTGGATGGCTCAGCAAAATACCGATCAGTATACCTGCCCTAGGAAGGGGAAAATAAAACTCTTGTTTTTAGAAAATAATAGTCTTAAAATATGTCTGAGGGTCATGGGATCACAGACTGAGAAGTGGAAGAAAATTTAAAGACTAGATGTGAGGACTTACTGAGATCTTTTCAGGGTTGATAATCTACCTTTGGGTTTCATCAACCACCCACCTCTCACCTGTACCTCCAAGAAGGTGTAGCATGTGCAGCAACCACACCTTCATAAACTGTCTCCACAGGCTGACTAAACCCAACAGGCTTCAAACTTGTCTGTGAATTAGGGGAGTATTTATTCCAAGCATGTGAAAACTTCCTGGGGGGAAGGACAAATGAGAATAATTTGTTCCAATGGCCAAGAAGGCTGAAGAAATGAGACTGCAAAGCGCTTAGAGAGTGATTAAACACCAAAGGAGCTAAGGTCATCCTCTGCATCCCCAGCCATCATCCTTACTTTTGTCTTGCTACTGAACATTGATGTCTCTGGAAGAGAGTGATGCTGATGACTTTATGCAATTCTGCCTCTCTTAAATCTAATTTATATGTGAGTCAAAAGACATCATCAGTGATGTCATTTTAGCCTCTTCTAGTATGAAGGACAACACTAATCAAGTAATTGCAGAAGAGGAAACTGAGGCCTAGAAAATTAAATGCTTTGTCCAACCTCACACAGTGACATTGGTGAGATTTAAATCTAGGTCTTCTGATTTTAATTTGAGAGCTCTTTTACCAGAAATCAATACTGTGAAAGAATAGAGATATCTTTTTACCTAAATGTGAAAACATGATTTCTAATGTAAGAATCCCAGCATAATCCTCTAGTATACTAGAAAAACTCACTTCTCATTATTATGTAAGCAACTGTAACAACCAAGACTTAACTACAGATATGGCAGATTCAGGATCAAAAGTCTATCTTGGCAGAAGTTGGGCTCAAAAGCAGACATTTTAACTGAATGGTGGAGAGACATTTTTCTAAAGGAGAAAAGTTGACACATCCCATTAAAGATTAGGAAAGCTTGAGTCTTGCTGTGTGGTCAGGAACCAATTTTGAAATAATAACAATTCCTATTTATATAGCAATTTAAAGTTTGTGAAATGCTTAACACAGATTTTCTTAGATCTCTAGAACCATCCCTTTTCTTTCTCCTAAGCTCTGGTCCTGAATTGCTGATTGTCATCCATAACATGCTTCCAATTGGTTGCCTTGTAAGTATCTCAAATTCAACACATCCAAAACAGAATTATCTTTCCCCACAAACACATGCCTCCTCTGAATGTCTATTTTTGTCAAGGGCAGCACCATCTTCCAATCACTCAGGCTAGTAATCATAGCATTATCCTCAATTTTTTCTCCTTTTCTTATTCCCCCTTTCCCCTTCAATTGCTGTACCTTGTCGTCTATCTCCACAAAATCTCTTGTATCCATTGTCTTCTCTCCTGTCTCACACCCTTACTCAGTACTCAAAAACCTTTTAATTGGTCTCCCTGTCTTACATGTCTCCCCTATTTAAATTCATCCATAAGCTATCAAAGAAATATTCCAAAAGCCAAATCTGACCATGTCCCTCTTGTACTCAAAATTTCCAGCGGCTCCCTATTGTTTCTAGGACAGAATATAAACTTTTCTGTTTATAAAAGTATTTATATTTTGTATTTAAAAGCCACCCCCAGTCTGACTCCAGGTTACTTGTCAGAGTCTTTTTTCCTTCCTTCCTTTTTTCCTTCCTTCCTTCCTTCCTTCCTTCACTCCTTCCTTCTTTCCTTCTTTCTTTCTTTCTCTTTTCCTTCCTTCCCTCCTTCCTCCATTCATCCCTCCCATGCCTCCTTCCTTCCTTCCTTCTTTCCTTCCTTCCTTCCTTCCTTCTTTCCTTCCTTCCTTCCTTCCTTCCTTTCTTCCTTGACTTGAGAAGTTTTGAGGTCCTTTCCAGGTCTCCATTTATGATACTATCATCAGATGACCACTAATGTCCCTTCCACTTCTAAATCTACAATTTCCTAATCTATAAAATGAGGATAATAATACCTCTAAGTATTTTTCCTACAGATTTGTGAAACTGCAATAAGATAATTTGTGTAAAGTGCTTTGAAGACCTTACAGGTGTTATATGTCAGCTACAGTTATTATTATTATTATTCTAATTGTTCCCTCTTGAAAGGAGATGACCATCTTGCAAATGCCAGATAAATATTAAGTGGCCTAGAGATTCCATTTTCTGAGTCTAACTCTCATTCTTTTTCCATTACCTAGAACAATGCTCTCCTTCTTGTTGAATATTGAGTGGTTGAGAACTGTCTGTAGTATTTGGATCAGGCATTGTGTACGTGGGGCATATTTCTAAAGTTATTCATTTAATTGTTACAGTGACTCGGAAACATGGCTTAAAGTTTGTATTTATAGAGTTGGATTGTTTTCCTTGCCTGATTAGACCCAGTCTTCTGGAAGGGCAGCAAAATTACTAGACTGCATTTGGAAGCATTTCCTTTTCAGGATCATGGTAGAATGGAAAGAATGTTGGAGTCAAGAGACAATTGGGTTCAAATCACATCTCTGACACCATGCAATTATTGTCAAGTCTCTTAACTGTCCTTGGTCTTAGTGTCCTCATTTAATAAGGAGGCAGTTATGTACTGTTATCTAGGGGAGACAATGCGCTACAAAGAGAAAGAATAAAAAAATTAATGATTCTGGAGTCTTGAGGACCTGGTTTCAAATTTTGTCTTTGTTAATTTTTACTTGTGCAATTTAGGCAAGTCTTTTTATTTTGAAAACCCTTACCTTCTGCCTTAGATTCAATACTGGGTTCCAAGGCAGAAGAGTGGGAAGGACTAGGCGATAGGGTGAAGTGACTTGTCCAGGGTGACATAGCTAGGAAGAGTCTGAAACCAGATTTGAACCCAAGGTATCCTGTCTCTAAGCCTGACTCTCTATCCATTGAGCCATCTAGCTGCCCCCTCTGGCAATTCATTTGATCTCTTTATGCCTCGGTTTCCTTCTCTGTAAAAATGTCAGAGGTAGGGTAGCTAGGTAACAGAGTGGGTAGAGTGTCAGATCTGGAATCAGAAAGACCTAATCAAAAAGAACAAATCAAATCTGGCTTCAGACACTGATTAGCCATGTAACCCTGGGGAAATCACTTGATCCTGCTTGCCTCAATTTCCTCATCTGTAAAATAAGCTGGAGGAAGAAATGGCAAACCACTTCAGTATCTTTGCCAAAGAAAACCTCAAATGGGGTCACAGAGAGTCTAAAACTAAACCAAACGAAAACCCAACAAAAATGCCAGATGTAGACTTGATAAGCTTTGAGGTTCTCTCCAGGTCTCCATTTACAATACTATCATCAGATGACCACTAATGTCCCTTCCACTTCTAAATCTATAATTTCTCTTGGGCCTCAGTTTCCTAATCTATAAAATGAGGGTAGTAATGCCTCTAAGTATTTCTCCTACAGAGTTCTTGTGAAGCTGGAATAAGATAATTTATGTAAAGTGCTCTGAAGACCTTGGAGGTGTTGTGTGTCAGCTACAATTATTATTATTATTCTAATTGCATAGTTCCCTCTTGAAAGGAGATGACCATCTTGCAAATACCAGATCTGTGCCCCACTCCCACCCCCTGTAGCCTTCATTGCCCCCCTTGGCTGAATCTTCCCGAGCATCCTTTGTAAAGGGGTTTAGACAGTGTGCCATTCAGTCCCGGATCTGCATTTGAGGCAGAGTTGTCTGCTTTCACAGATGTTAATTATTTGAATCTACTGTTAATTAGCTGTCTGAGTTATTCATCCTGGAACAGGGACAGAAAGCCCCAGCCGGTTTGGTCCCCAAAGGCAGAACCCAGGGGCTTTCTGGGCTCTGGCTGACGGCCCCATCCATCCCTCAGGCTGCCTCTGTTCAGTCTAGCAGGAGAACATTTCATTTTAGTCATGCTAGCCCAGGCCAGTCCCCAGGAGAACCTTTAAAATGAAACACTTAAGACAGATACTTTTTTTTTTCCTTAAGACCCTCACATGTGGAAACTGAACACGTTAGTGAGGCTTCCCGGGTGGAATGATTCAGCTTGTGGCCAATCCCAGCCATCCCCGCGATGGCCCGTGCTGCAGAACAGACCCTGCCTGACCATTGGCTTCCCTTGGCCTGAAATTCCTGCGACATGGCAATTTGTGGCATGCCCTTCGCAGCACATTAAACACATTGGCTGCCTTCTCTACCGCCTAAATAATGAAAGCCTTGCTAGAGAAGGAATCATGCCAATGAACACATCAGGTACCAATCTGTTTGCTTATCCCTCTCGAAATACAGGGACAGACCCATTTTTTTTTTTTTTGGTGAGTTTCCAGTTACTTTTGGGAAATGGACGTGGATGAGTTGGCTGGGTGAGGCAACTGGGTGCTGCAGTAGACAAGAGTATTGGACTTCCAGTGAGGAAGATGTGGGTTTGGGTCCTGCCTCAGATACTTTACTAGCTATTTGAACCTAGGATGTCATTTATCTTGTTCAGCCTCAGTTTCTTCATTTGTAAAATAGGGATAAGAGCTTTTTTTTTTAATAAGGAAAGAAGCATTTTTTAAAAATTCTTACCTCCTGTCTTAGAATCAATACTACATATTGATTCCAAGGCAGAAGAGTGGTAAGGGTTAGGCAGTTAGGGTTAAGTGACTTGCCCAGGGTCATGTGGCTAAAAAGTTATCTGAGGGCAGATTTGAATCCAGGACCTCCCTTCTTCAGGCCTCTCTATCTCTTAAAACACCTAGATGCCCCTACAGAAAGCATTTATCAAGTAGGGAAGAAAATAAGTATTTGTATAATTCCTACCATGTGTCAGGCACATTGCTAAGCACACTACAAATTATATTCCCTTTTATCCTCAACAACAACCCAAGAGATAGGTGCTCTTACTATCCTCATTTTATAATTGGAAAAAACTGAGGTTAAATGATCACATAGCTAGGAGACATCGGAGACTATTTGTTTTAATCTGTTTTTTAAAAACCCTCACCTTCCGTCTTGGAGTTAATATTGTGTATTGGCTCCAAGGCAGAAGAGTGGAAAGGGTAGGCAATGGGGGTCAAGTGACTTGCCCAGGGTCACACAGCTGGGAAGTGTCTGAGGTCAAATTTGAACCTAGTACTTCCTGTCTCTAGGGCTGGTTCTCAATCCACTGAGCTACCCAGCTGCCCCCCGAAGCTATTTTTGAACTCGAGTCTTTCTCATCCCAAGTTCAGGGTGCCACAGTGCCATCACCAGTTACTGTTGAGTACCTACAATGTGCCAGGCAGAACGTTAGGCACTTACAAAGACTTTAAATAATAGTTTTAATAAATTCAAAATATTAACAAACATAATTTTAATAAATATTAATTATATTTGTCAATATGGTAGAATAGTAGATAGAGTACCAGACCTGAAATCAAAAATCCTCATCCTGAGTTCAAAATTGGTCTCAGATTCTTAATAGTTATATGACTCTGGGAAAGTCACTTAATCCTGTTTGCCTCAGTTTTCTCATCTGAAAAATGAACTGGAAAAGGAAGGTCAAACTGCTCCGGTATCTTTGCCAAGAAAAAAAAAAATATGGTCACAAAGAGTCATGAATTAGAATTAAGGTCAGATATGACACAAAAAGCTTTTGGTTCAATTAAAGCACTTTTTGAATACTAATTTCATGCAAAAACACTCAAGACCACAGGCAAGGATGTCCATCAATTGGGGAATAACTGAACAAATTGTGGTATATAAATGTAATGGAATACTATTATGCTATAAGAAACGATGAGCAGGATGATTTTAGAAAAAGCTTGAAAGACCTCCGTGAACTGATGCAAAGTGAAATGAGCAGAACCAGGAGATCATTGGACACAACAGCAATATGGTATGATGATCAACTGTGAATTCCTTGCTGTTCTCAGAAATACAATGATCCAAGACAATCCCAAATGAATCATGACCAAAAAAAATGATACCGCCTCCAGTGATGGAGTCTGAATGCAGATTGGAGCATACTATTTTTCAGTTGGCATTCTTTGTTTTTGGTTGTTGTGGAAGAAGATACAGATTTTAAAATCTGTATCTTCTTCCACAACATAACCAGTATGGAACTATGTTTTGTATCATTGAACATGGATAACCTATTTCAAATTGCTTACCATCTCAGGGAGGGAGGAAGGGAGGAAAGGAGGGAATTTGAAATTCAAAATTTAAGAAAGTGGAATGCTAAATTTATTTTTACATGCAATTGGAGGGAAATATTATATTTTTAAAAGGCAGCAACAAAACAGCATTCCAGCTCTCTCTCCTGACTTTCTTCTAAAGTCTCACCTTCTACAAAAAGAAAACCAAAAAACCTTTTCCAGTCCTACTTAATCTTAAAGCCTTCTCTTTGAGATAAACTCCAATTTATCCTGTATATATCTTGTTTGTACATAGTTGTTTGAAAGCTGTCTTCCCCCATTAGACTGTGAGCTAATGTCCCTTGAGATCAAGTACGGTTTTGTTTTGCCTTCCTTGGTATGCCCAGTGCTTGGCACAGTGCCTGGCATATAATGAGTGCTTAATAAATGTTTGTTGATTGACTGACTGACTTTAAGAAGCTTAAGTAAGAGAACCCAAAAAAAAATCCCAAGCTCACATAGACATTCTCTGCAGAGATGTTTGTGATGAATTTGATTGCCTTGAAGTTGTTGTTGGGTTTTTTTTTTTTTTTTCAGAAAGGAAATGTGACCATATGCTTGCAAATCAATGAACAAAATCATCCATCTTCAATATGTTCCTTATAAAAAATTTGCTGTAAAATCTATTTCATTACATTCCATCCTTCGCTTTGGAAATAAAACCCACCTGTTTGCTTCTAACTTCTCAGGACCCTTCTCTTCTTCTGACCCTTATCTGTCAATGTCTGTCAAATGTGAGAGAATTTTAGCATTTTCCTTCCTTTAGAAGGGAAACATTTCTCTTAGATACCATCAGTTCCAGGGAAGCTAAATTGGGGTCTGGGAATGCTGAGGGTCCACTGTGGCTCTAGAGATAAATAGATGGAGAGATAGATAGATAGATAGATAGATAGATAGATAGATAGATAGAAAGATAGATGGAAGGATGGACAGAGAGAGAGAAGGAGGGAGGGAAGGAGAGAAGAAGAGAGAAAGAGAGAGAGAAAAGGAGGGAGAGAGAGACAGCAAGAGTGGGAGCAAGAAAGAAAGAGAGTGAGAGAGAGAAGGAGGGAGTGAGAGAGAGAGAGAGAGAGAGAGAGAGAGAGAGAGAGAGAGAGAGAAAACATTGCCTATGTAGGTTATGTATGTCCACATGGATCTATCTAGTATAAACCTAGTAATTTATATATTGTTATTCATATGTATATTAGACTATGAACTCCTTGAGGGTGGGGACAATTCCTGTCTTCCTTTGTATCTTCAGTGCATGGCTGAGTGCTTGGAATATAGTAAGTTCTTAATAAATTCCTGTTGATCAACTAATCTGGCTCTCATTTTACATGGTAAAAAAACTAAGGACCAGAGAGGGGCTTTGGCTAGTAGGTGTCAGTGCTGGGATTTGAACCTAAATTCTCTGGCTCCTGATGTAGTGTTTTTTCCCACTCCGCCATCCTGGTATCTTCTGAATACCTTGTCCTGGTCATCCAGTCATCTGGATACTCACATTAAAATTGGAAGAAACAGAGGATTTCTGTTAGCGGGAGCCAGAGAAACCTGGCCAAGAACAACGATCAGGTGACTCTGAAGAGATATGACAGACTCAAAATTCACATATGTGAATATGTGCATTTGAGTACCTGTGAGTGGATAGGAGAGTCAGGACTTAGACAATGAAGGTGGACTCAGTCTTCCTAAAACTAAAAACCATAAAGGGGGCCAATGGAAAAAGCTTGCAAAATCTAGAAATGGTCATCAACCTCTCTACCCTACAAAACTGCTTTAATCTAGACAGATTATGTCTCTCTTTTTTAAAACGCTTACATTCCATTTTAGAATCAATACTGTGTATCTGTTCCAAGGCAGAAGAAGGATAAGGGCTAGGCAATGGGGGTTAAGTGACTTGCCCAGGGTCACATAGCTAGGAAATGTCTATGGTCAAACTAGAACCCAGGACCTCTTGATCCACTGAACCACATAGCTGTCTCTCATATGAAGCAATTCTACAAGGTAGGTAGGATCATTGTGGCAAAAAGTTTCCTTCTCTTTTTAAAAGTCATTGCAGATTTTGGGAGGTGTCCTGTCTATCTAGGGAAAGAAGAACTGAAATCTAATGAAGTTGGAGGCAGGAGGGCTTTTTGTATGTGTGTGTGTGTGTGTGTGTGTGTGTGTGTGTGTGTGTGTGTGTGTGTGTGTGTGTGTGGTTCTATAGAAATGTGAGTTATTGTTATTTTTATATTGAAAAATGTCATTTTCAGAGAGAGCAAGTGGGTGTGGTGATATTGGTTGGGAGCTTTAGACCACCCAGGGTGGGATGCTAATGCTGAAGGTTACAGTTCTGAACTCAAAAATTTCTTCTTTTAGAGAATCTTGGGATTCAGAAAGAATGTATGAATGAATGAATGAATGAATGAAGAAGCACTTATTAAGTGCAAAGTGCTGGGCTAAATTCTGAGGAGACAAATTGAAAAAAAAGACGTTTCCTACTCCTAAGGAGCTCACCTTATAATGGGGAGAAGTGAGTCAGATTTCTGTGAGATGAGGTCAGAGAAACGTGGTTGAGAAAAAAAAAAAAAGATGACTTTGAAGAGATAGGACAAAATGAAAATTCACTTCCATGAGCATGTACATTTGGGTACATGTGAGTGGGTAGGTGGGCTGAAGAGTCAGGACTTAGAAAATGAAGATGGACTCAGTCTTCCTAAAACTAAAAACCAGAAATGGGGTTAATGGAAAAAGCTAGCAAAGTCTAGGGCTGAAAAAAATGGATGAACCAGTGAACCAAACACCCTCCAAGAGAAGCCAGAATTTGGAAAGGGGACTAGAAATTGCCAAAGTCTAGAAGCAGAGCTCCAAATAAGGTGAAATGAATTCTTTTGTTCATTGATTTGCAAACATACAATTTGTCCCCTCTTTAAAAACCTGAAGGCATGGGGCAGCTGGGTAACTCAGTGGATTGAGAGCCAAGCCTAGAGATAGGAGGTCCTAGGTTCAAATCTGGCCTCAGCCACTTCCCAGCTGTGTGACCCTGGGTAAGTCACTTGACCCCCATTGCCTACCCTCACCACTCTTCTGCCTTGGAGCCAATACACAGTATTGACTCCAAGATGGAAAGTAAGGGTTTAAAAAAAAACCTGAAGGCAGATCCAAATCTACATGGACATTATCTCTGCAGAGTATGCCTGTGGGCTCTTGGGATGATTGTTTTTTTTTCATTCTCAAGCTTCTAAAAGAAATCAGGGATGTCATTCTTTGCACACAGCAGGTATTCAATAAAGGCTTGTAGGATTTAATTGAACTGATTTCCAGTGGATGAGCTTTCTGCCCTTTCTCTGTCTTTAGTCCCAATTCATACTATGCTCTCAGTGAAGAGACCTCTGAAGGCATGACTTTGGCAAGCTAGCTTCATTCAGAACTTGCCTTCTCTGAAGTAGAGGTTGGATTCTGTGTGATAAAAGTGTGCTTTTAAAATGAGTAATTGTAGTTTAGCATTTTTTTAATTGAATCTGTCTTTATGAACATATCATTCCAAAATACATTCAATGTTAGCTGGGGGATTTTCAGTTCAGGTTTTGTTTTTATTTTGAGTTCCAGATTCTCTCCCTCCCATCATTCCTCTCCCTCTCCCCTCCCTGAGCTGGTAAGCAATCTGACATATATTTTACATGTGCAATTATATAAAACATTTTTTCATATTAGTCTCTTTGTGGAAGAGATTGAGATGAATAATTTTTTAAATAAATTCTAATAGATGCCTTTTTTGGTTTCCTCATAGTCCTCCCAATCCCTCCCTTCCCATCACAAATATATAGCATTCCATATAACAAATAGTATTTTAAATAACACTTAATTTAAATTAATTAATTTAAATTTAATAAAATTAAACATTTAAAATAATTTCTAAAGTATTTACTACGTTAAAGTATACAATTCAATCCTTTTAAAGTATTTATATCTTAAATTATTTCTAAAAATGAAAAGAGATCGGCATAATTGATGAATACATTTTTAAAAAATGGAAAAATATATGCATTGTATAATCCTTATGGGCCTCCCACCTCTGCAAAGGGATGAGGTTAGGAGAGTCTTCTCAAATCTTTTCTTTCGAGCCATGCTTGTCCTTTAAGAGGTCTCCAGGCAGAGGCTGGATAAATATTTTGCAGAGATGTGGTGAAGGGATTTCTGGTCTTTGCATCTATTAGTTTAAATGGTCTTTGAGGTCCCATTCAGCTCTTATATTCTATGACTATGCGAGAAAGAAGAAAGCTTAAATATGGTGAGAAACCCTGAACCAGGAGGAAAAAACCCTTTTCCTCTCTAATAGCTTTGTTTTTACTGATAAAAGTGAAGATATGGTTAATTACTTTTTTTAAACCCTTACATTCTACCTTGGAATCAATACTGTGTATTGGTTCCAAGACAGAAGAGTGGTAAGGGCTAGGCAATGGGGGTTAAGTGACTTGCTCAGGGTCACACAGCTAGGAAGTTTTGAGGATCTCCCATCTCCAGGCCTGGCTCTCAATTCACTGAGCTACCCAGCTGCCCCTGGCTAATGACTTTTTCAATCATAGTGGTCAATTCATTTGGCTCTATTTACCAAAGATAGATAGTATTTATAAATAACAGATTCCATTTATGTAGCACATTACAAATATTATCTCATCTGATTCTCACCACATAGGCACCATAATTATTCCTATTTTACAGATAAAAAAATTGAGGTAGTTAGCATTTAAATGACTTACCCAAGGTCAGACAACCATTAAGTATCTGAGGTTGGATTTGAACTCAAGTCTTTCTGATTCAAGGTCTAACTCTTATCCCCTATTTTGTGGAGGTTTTGCTTAATTTATTTGGAAGCAAGGGGCCAAAAGTTTGTGAAATAGCTGGCCAGGGTCAGTACACTGGCCTGTGGCCATGGAACAAAGCCAAGATGATTGATCTGTATCAGAGATTCAATTCTTCAACAAACATTCGTTAAACACTTACTATGTGCAAAGCAGAGACATAAAGACAAAAGTCAAATCCCCCTGATTTCAAGGAGCTAATATTCTATTGGGATATAGAGGAAAATAGAATATATGTATGTCACAAAGTAATTTTGAGAGAGAACATGATGGCAACTGAGAGGGATCAGGAATGGTCTCCTAGAGGAGAAAGTAAGCAAGCAGGACTTGGAAGAAACTTAGGGATCCTTAGAGGAAAAAAGTGAAGATGGAGTGCATTCCAGATACAGGGCATGAGTCGAGCAAATGTATGGAGGTGGGAGATGGAGCCTGGAATGGAGAGTACATGAAGAGACTAGACATATGACCTTCCTCTTGACTGTGAGGCTCAGATCTCCAAATGCCCATAGAATATTTCTACTTGCACACCTCAGCAACACCTCCACTATATATCCTTAACTGAATTTCTTGTCATCCCCCCAAAACCTGCTCTTCCTTGAGACTTCATAATGATTTCTCTGATGATTGAAAATCTTGCTGCTATTAAACATGATTTGAGAAATATTTACTAAGAATCTATTATGCATCCGGGAAGGGGAGGAAAGAAGGGAAGGAGACAACACGGATCATCTAATTTTGGAAAACTTATTTATAAATTTGTTATTGGAATAAAATTAAGATAAGACTAAAAAAAAATAAAGAATCTACTATGTGAGCAGACAAGAAAGTGGCTCAGTGGATAGAGAGTTAGACTTGAAGATAGAAGGTTCTGGGTTCAAATCTGACCACAGACTTCCTAGCTGTGTGACTGTGGGCGAGTCACTTAATACCCATTGGCTAGCCCTTCCTGCTCTTCTGCCTTAGAGCCAATGCAAAGTATTCATTCTAAGATGGAAGGTAATGGATTTATATATACACTATGTGAGGGACTCTGTTAGGTGCTTAGGGTGCAAAGATGCACATGGCAGAGGCTCTATATGTATGCTCTCAAAGAGCTTACAATCTGTTCGGATATCCAGCTATTCCCTCCTTGTCACACTTCACATATCCACTGAGACCAGTTACTGGGTCCCATTGATGTTAGCTTGGCATCATCTCTTATAGCTGTTTCTTCTTCTCTTTCCCCACCACCATCACTCTAGTATCTTCCTGATCTATGACACTCTCTTCCTAAAAGATCCCCGGCTTCTATCATCTCTCCCCACTCTAAACCATCTTTCAAACTCCCTCTTTTTATGCGCATCTGATCAGACCACTCCTCTGCTCCAGATCATTAAGTAGCTCCCTTTTGCCCACTTAGATTTCAGGATTCTTACTCTAACATTCAGTGCTCTCTATAATCTGGTTCCTCTCTTCCTTTGCAATCTCTTGCCCTCATCCTACCTTCTATGCACCCTCCATTCCACTTGCCAGCCCCAATCCCAATCCAGACTTTCCTCCACTAATGCTTTTGCTAAGTCTGCTGTCTATGTGATTTGCCTCCCTCTTATCCATTGACTGAGCTCCAATCCATTCTTTAAAACATACCTCAAATGCCACCTCCTCTAGGAAACCGGAGATCTTGCCAGGTAGTGAGAACCTTCTCCCTCTTCACCCTCCCATGCAATTTTGTTTGCATCTCTTCTCTGCACTGAAAATAAAGGATCATTTTTGCCAACAAAGACCTTGACGGTGTCAAATGATTCAACATCAGAAACGGGTATGATTTGTTTTCACTTGAAATGACATTAAAGCAGATGAGTTCCCATCTTCTCTGCCACCACAGGCTAAGGACTTGGGGTCCTCTCCATCTGACTTGCAAGTGAGAACTCCTATGTATGTCTCCTCCATCCCCTCTTTGAACGCAGGGACTGGCTTACTTCTCTATTTGTCTTTAACCTAGTGGTTAAAGAACAAAGGAAGTTCTGAATAAGTGCTTCTTCAGTCTTTCATAGTTATCCTGCATTATAGTCATCTGTGAGTTTATTACTTGCTTCTACTAGGTTATACATTCCATGAAGGTAAGGATTATGTCCTTTCTAAATTTTACATCGCTCCTTGTGCCTAGCACAGTGTTCTGCACACCTGTATTTAACAGGTACTTAACATTCATTGGCTTGAATATCTGTCAATAAACGTTCTTGGTAACATTGAAATAATTAACTCAGTGATTCCCAAAGTGGGTGCCACCGCCCCCTGGTGGGTGCTGCAGCGATCCAGGAAGTTGGTGATGGCCACAGGTGCATTTATCTTTCCTATTAATTGCTATTAAAATTTAAAAAAAATTAATTTCCAGGGGGCTAAGTAATATTTTTTTCTGGAAAGGGGGCAGTAGGCTAAAAAAGTTTGGGAACCACTGAATTAACCAATGTTAGACTATTTTCAGGTTATTGGTGTATTGTTTGTTTGTTTTTTTCCTTTTTTTTTTTTTTAAACCCTTAACGTCTGTGTATTGGCTCCTAGGTGGAAGAGTGGTAAGGGTGGGCAATGGGGGTCAAGTGACTTGCCCAGGGTCACACAGCTGGGAAGTGTCTGAGGCCAGATTTGAACCCAGGACCTCCTGTCTCTAGGCCTGACTCTCAATCCACTGAGCTACCCAGCTGCCCCCGATGTATTGTTTTTTAATGGGCTACATCTATTTGTACCATAAATATGCCAAATACAATCCCAGCTTTATATTATATATATACATACATATCCTATACCTCATTGTTATTGTTTAATTGTTTTCAGTTATGCAAGACTTTTCTTGACTGTTTTCAGTTATGCAAGACTTTTCTTGACTCACATTTGGGATTTTCGTGGCAGAGATACTGGAGTGGTTGGCCATTTCCTTCTCCAGCTCATTGTACAGATAAGGAAACTGAGGCATAGAGGGTGAAGTTTGGTGACTTCCCAAAGGGTCACATGGCTAGGAATACCATTATTAATTATGTAAAACTCTCTCCATGCTGATTGGGAAGACCAACCAAAATTGAGATAGGTCATCCAGGACCCCGTCCCATAATTCTCTCCTGAGACCCCAAGTTACTCATTGAACTTGTTTATAGAGTCATGAGGGCTTGCCATTTGTAAATAAGCCAAACAATAGGCATCAGACCAACTCCCAGCAATCTTGTCTGGGTTGGGAACAGGGTGATTTCACTTATTAATTCTGGAGTAATTCCCCACATAAATGTACAAGTTTTCATACATAAAGCCAATACACCCAACAAGGGGGAGCCCTATCTTTCTCAAAGAGATAGGTGATGGAAAGACGTTTGTCTATGAGCTTCCACGTTACTGCTATTAAATTCTTTGAGGGGGACAAGCATACTGACAAAGATTGAGAACTGTAACTATGATAAGGAGTCAATAGGAATCAAATGAATGAGATAGGGGAGAGAGACGCACACCACAAATAAGAGACTTAAAGCTAGGAGGGTCCACAGAGGTCACCTAGTCCAACTCCCTCATTTCACAAATGAGGAAACTGAGACCCTTTAACCAGCGTCATAAAGCCCAGAATTCAGGATTCAGTCCTTTGATCACAAATCTTTCTTCTGTAACACTCCAAATGCTGCGCAACAGAGCTGAAAGACCTTGAAAACATGGGAATACTGGGCAGCTGGAAGGCAAGTGTTTTTTAGTCATTTCCAGTCATTTCCAGCCCTTTCTGACCCCATTTGAGGTTTTCTTGGCAAAGATAATGGAGTGGTTTGCCATTTCCTTCTCCGGCTTGTTTTACAGATGAGGAAACTGAGGCCAACATGGTTAAGTGGTTTGCCCAAGGACACACAGCTAGTAAATGTCTAGGCCAGATTTAAACTCCATTATCCCTGAATCCAAGCTCAGGGCTCTATCTACTGCACCACCAGAAGTCAGGTAATGATCTACTTAGTTCCTTCCTGCACAATATCTCTTCCCTTCTCTCTGCTTACCAAGACATCACCCTATTTCAGGTACTCCTCACCTCCACCTGGATTCTTGCAATAGCCTTCTACTTGTTCTCCCTACCTCAAGACTATCCTGTATACCAGTGATTCCCAAAGTGGGCACTACCGCCCCCTGGTGGATGCTGTAGCAATTCAGGAAGGTGGTGATGGCCACAGGTGCATTTATCTTTCCTATTAATTGCTATTAAATTTTTTTTTAAATGAATTTCCAGGGGTGCTAAGTAATATTTTTTTCTGGAAAGGGGGCAGAAGGCCAAAAAAGTTTGGGAACCACCAATCTATACAGACCGCAGGCAGAGGGATTTTCCTAAAATGCCAATCAGCTGATTTCCTTTCCTTCCCTGATCAATAAACTCAAATGGCTCCCTATTGTCTTTAGATTGATCGATGTCAATTCCTTTGCTTGGCATTTAAAGTCCTTTACAATCTAGCATTAATCCACCTTTCTTAATTTCTTCCCTTCCCATTCTCTGTGACTCGGTGAAAATCTCCTTCTTCCTGGTCTTCTCCCATAACTAAAACTCCATGACCCTTCTTGGTATTTTTGCATTGGCTGCTTCTCATGCCTAGAAGGAATGTCCTTCTCACCTCTGCCTCTTAGAGTATCATTTCCTTCATCTTCCCTAGGAAGTCTTTGCTTTTTCTGTCCTCTCCTCCATCCTGACCCTATTGTTCATAGGAAGAGGAGAGCTATCCTGCATCCATGAAAAAGCCAGGTTTGGCCAGGACTCTAGATTAAATCCAAGGAGCCAAGGGGGTAGTGATTTAGGTGCAGAAATACAGACACAAATAATAACTTTGCAAAGATTTTAGGTGCTACCACTACAACAGGAGCTAGACAAACACCCCAAAACTTGAGTAGATGTGTGATAACACTCAAGACACTTGTAGATTGAGATGGTATCTTTAGCACTGTATGACACAACCATCTAAATCTACTTATTACATTTGGCAACTCCTGAATCCCCTAAAGACTGAATTGGACCAGCCTGTATCATCCATTCATCCATCCAGATGGAAGGCCCCTCTCACTTGTACCCATAAAATTTTATTTGTTATGAAAAGCTCAGCCAAATATCAGCCTGGATCATTAAACTTAGAGCTTGGCTAGCCCAAACCTTTTATTTTACAGATTAAGAAAACAAGGACTAGATAGAAATGACTTGCCCATAGCCACTTGGATAGTCAGTAGCAGAGCTAGGATTTGAAGGTATCTCTTCAAGCTCAACCACTCTTATACTCTGAAGTGTTTTCTCCCAGGAATTTTTTTTAACCCTTAACTTCCATAGAATCAATACTATTTATTGGTTTCAAGGCAGAAGAGTGAGAAAGGCTAGGTAATAGGGATTAAGTGACTTACGCAGGGTCACACAACATGGAGGTGTTTGAGACCATATTTGAACCAGGGTCTCCCATCTCTAGGTCTCACTCTCAATTCACTGAACCACTGAACTGCCTATCTTCCATGAAACATTAAAGGAAATACGATAAGAATGACTTTTGTTATTCATTTCTTCTTAGTAGCATGGCCAGTGGTTGGAGTGGTGACCTTGGATTCAGGAAGACCTGGATTCAGATCTTGTTACTATGTCCTAGTCATTTAAATATTATCTCATTTTATCCTCACAACCTAAGACAAAGGTGCTATTATTCTTCCCATTTTATAATTGAGGAAACTGAGGCAGGGAGAGGTTAAATGATTGTCACACTGCTAGGAAGTGTCAAGAGGTCAGGTTTGAACTCAGGTATTCCTGACTCTAGGTCTAGCTCTCTGGCTGCCCCAAATGAGACTAATATTAGAGTTGTCTCTAATTTTGGGACATTCCATATGTAAGGGGAAACTCCTTCTACCAAAGCACAACAATTAGGCAACTTCTTATCTTTAGAGAGATAAATGGGCCACTGAGAGATTGAAAGACTTGTCTCACATCACATCCCAGAAAGCTGCCAGAGGCAAGCCTTGAACCCAAGATACTTGGACTCCAAAGTCTGATCTCAATCCACTAATCCCTAATGTCACTCCAGATGTGCCAGACTTTCCCAAGTCTTAAAGCTCTGAATGAATGCCAATTATTTTTATTATTATTATTGATAACTGCCACACAGTAAATACAACATGAATGTTTAATCAATTAATAAGATCTAAGTTCTGTAATACCCATTCATTTCAGAGGAGCCAGGAAGTCCTAAAACAGATTTCAAATATTTAGATGCTCTGAGGATCAGAAAGGTCTGATTGGGGGCACAGAGCTACGACCACAATCCCTGATTGTTTCATTTCTTTTCATTTTCTAGAATATGGTATTTAAAGCACTTTATCTGATGAGCCCCACTCATTACTCCGAATGAGCCTTGCCTGAAACCTCAGTAGTGCCTTTTCAGACTCAGTAGTTGGTCCTCTCAAAATCTTTAAATCATTGCTGAGCCTTTCTGCCTTCTTTGCAGAGATGGGTATTATGGGTGGATTGAACGACAAGTATTGTCACGCTCCATTGATGGTAATGTCAAAGGATCATATATTTAAATCTAGGAGGGTTCTCAGAATCCTTCTAGATCAGCCCCCTCATTATACACATGAAGAAACTGAGCTTCATGGAGGTTAAATGACAATTAAGAGTCTGAAACAACTAGGTGGCACAGTGGATAGAGTGCCAAGCCTGGAGTCAGAAAGAATCTTTTTAAGTTCAAATCAGGTCTCAGACACAACCATATTGGCTTCCATTTCCTAGTCTGTAAAATGAGCTGGAGAAGGAAATGGCAAACTATTCCATTATCTTTGCCAAGAAAACCCCCCAAATGGGGTCACAAAGAGTTGTACATCATTGAAACGAGTCAACAACAGCAAAAATGTCCCTTAATTTTTTGCTGAACCAATAAAGTCTTCTCTTTCTTTTTTATTTTTTGTTATAAGGGGAAGTTCACTGAGTAGGAATGAGGGGGTTGGAATATATTTGGAAATAAAGATGGTATAAAAACAAAGATATCAATAACATTTTTATGCTAATTTTTTAAAAAGCAGGTCCTGATTAAAATCCTGGACAATGAAACAGATTTGATATTTTCAGGCAGGGGAATTCAGAAAGTCCAATAGTTCTGAGGAGGCTTAGATGTTTATGAATCTCTGAAATAAGGACTCTAAGGAAATAAGGGAAGAATTAAAAGGGCTTTAGGATGAGCGATAAGACAGCAATGGAGAAAAGGAAAAGAGAATTGATTTCATGATATTGGGAAAAGGTGAATGAAGTCAGATACCTAGGGAACAAGGAAATGGGAAAGAATATTGCAGGAGAAATGAACTGGTCATCATCAATCACATTTCTAAAGCATCCCATAGATGGAAGAGAAAAAAAGGAGGAAAGGAAGGTGGTGACTGGGGAACATTCAAGAAATGTTGGCCAACAGGAAGGCCAACAGGAAGGAAGGTAGTGTCTGTTCCCCATGCACGTAATGAAAGCCCAGTGGAGATGTGTTCTATCTGGGACCTAGAGAGATTGCATATGGAAGAGGCACTGGGTAGTAATAAGGATCATGCTTTGATCAGAACTATTCTGTGGCTTTCCCATCAACCTCTATATGGAGGCAATTACACAAGAGCCCAGAAAACACTCCATCAATCCCAACTGAAGCATCTCTCAACAGCCAAGGATCTCCCCCTGGAGCAGAAAGTACAGGGTGGAGGGTCTCCTTTTTTCAATGGGCCAAATCTTTATGCAATTCAAAGATTATTACACAACTCGAAAGCTGATAGCAAATGGACCCAACAGAGCAGTTTAATTTAAAACCTTCCACAGCCTGGTTCACAGTCCCATTGGGCCTCCTTCCAAAGGTCAATTTACTCAGCTTAGCCTCGGGAATCGAGGCTTCAAACCCAGGCAGAGTGAGAAGCACGATTTGACTTCTTGCTTTTGCAAGAATTTTCACTCTGTGTTTCTATCAGGCTTGCTTTGCTGGATTAGCCCATCAGTCAGAAGAAGGAGAAGAGAAGACTCGTCATTACTGGGAAATCAGGGTTGTTACCACTCTCGTCTAGAGCCTGGCTGACTGCTCCACAACAAAAAAATAAAAAATAAAAAGGATCTTTGAGGAAGTTAGGAAAGCGTGCCCCAGGAGAGGGCCTTTGGGGATGATGTCAGAACAATGAAATGGTTCTCAGCAGCAGCCTCACGATTATTAACAAGCTCAGAAAAAGCAATTAAGAAGGACTGGTAGTCTCCATTGACATACTACCTGTCTGCCCAGTGGTGTAACTTAGAGATAAATAATCTTTAGTGGGGAGTTCACAAGGTTATGTAAATCTGCAACACAAAGGAAGTTTTCATGTAAGATTTCTTTAAACTTGAAAAAAAAATTCTCAACAGTAACGATGAACAAAACCACTTGTATGGACACACAAAGCAAGAATTTTTAAATTGTTACATGAAACAACAAATAAACACTTCACTTATAGCCTTTTTTTCTTAATGAGTATATTACATCAATAAGATAATAAAATTCAGAGCTATACCTAGGGTGGGGCAATCAGGGCTTTGCCCAAGGTTACCAAAATTTAGGAACTGCTAACAGCATTTATACTCCCTCGGCAGGAAGAAAAGCTTAAACTTAGAAATTACTGAGCCAAAATAATTAGTCAAAATAAAAAGCTACCAGATGTCCTGCTTTCTATCCTCCTCACTGAGGCCATGACCCAGCCAGATGAGCTCTTGTCCTGTCCAATTCTACCCCAGAAGAGATTTTCCTATATCTGGGGTTGGAACTCGTATCCCAAAGTTCAAGGTATCTCTCCCAAAGTCTCTCCAGTGTTAACTAAATTTGTCTTAAAAAGTTTGACAGCTGTATTTAATTAAATTTAAAATTGATTTGCCTTACATATTTTGAGTGGCCACCCTCGGCCCCAGAATTACTACTTATAATTCTAACAAGACATGGAATTTATTCCTATGTCCTCCTTCTAACTACTTTTCTTCTGTGTATCCTTATGATTTTGTTGGTTTTATTGCTACAATGAAAGGCAATGGTGTGCAGCATTCAGAGAGTCCATTTTGGAGTCAAGGAAACTGAGTTCAAATCCCACCCATGATACATTTTATCTGTGCAAAAATCTTTGACTAGTTAACTTAACCATGCAGAGCCCCAAACCAGTCTCTAAAACTATAAATTATAGAGTAAATGCTGATCTGCATTGGAAGAAGGAGTTTTCTCATTGGGGAGTTCCCTTTATCAATTAAATCACAGATCTTAAAAATTGCCATCATTGTTGTTATTAATTATGTCATTTGAGCTATAAGTTGCACAAAAGTACAAATGGACTGTGATTCCCTGTAGGTAATACCCACATTGATAGGACCATCAATCCACTGAAGCATTAAGGAAATTGTTGGCATTATGTACATCATCATTCTGATCCTGTTCTTCATTTTGAATCACTTTGAAAACATCAGTTGATGGCTTGGTGGTACAGAGGATAGAGTTCGGAACCTCGAGGCAGGAATTTTTGATTTCAAACCCAGACTCAGAAACCCACTAGCTTTATGACTTTGGGCAAGATATTTAATGTCTGCCTGCCTCAGTTTCCTCGATTGTAAAAGAGGGATAATAATAGCACTTACCTCCCAGGATTGTTGAGAGGATAAGACGAGATGAGATTTTTAAAGTGTTTTGCAAGCCCCAAAGCACTATATAAATGCTAACTTTTACTATTATCATCATCACATTCATCTTTCCATTTTTCTTTGTACTCTTCATGTTTGTCATTGATGGCCTGGCCAAGGGTAAGTTCTTCAAGTCTATTTCATCTCTTTATAACAGACCTTCCTTTTGCCCTGCCTCCCCCTTGAACCCTTTTCCCACCTCTTTCTCTAGCATTAATAATCAGATCAGCATCATCTTTACTCCTGTGAAAGGGGAGACAATATACTGCTTTATGGCTCTACTCAGAATTTTTGTGAATTTGAGTTTGCAGGCTGCTAGGCTGAAGTTCCCGCCTTCCCTAACCACCCCCTGCTCCCTCGTACTTATCCAAGCGAACACCTTCCCTCCTCTGTTTCTCTCCTTCTCTTCTCTACCCTTCCTTTGTGCCTTCTGGCATCTCTGTTCTATTATTAACAAAAGGCCCTTCATCTTAGGACTCCTGTTCTATCATTAGCAAACTGCCCTTCCCTGTGATCTCTCCCTCGAAATTCTTGTTACATATTTTGCATTTATTAATATCTGTGCATATCATCCCTCTCCTCACCTGCCTTTGAGAAGGCAACTTCCTTGCAGTGATTCCCAAAGTGGGCACCACTGCCCCCTGGTGGGTGCTGCAGTGATCCAGGGAAGCGGTGATGGCTACAGGTGCATTTATCTTTCCTATTAATTTGCTATTAAAATTTTAAAATATTAATTTGTTAAAATTTAAAAATATAAAATTTTAATTTGCTATTAAAATTTTTTTAAAAAATAATTTCCAGCGGACTAAGGAATATTTTTTCTGGAAAGGGGGCGGTAGGCCAAAAACGTTTGGGAACCACTGCTTAAAGCAACAATATTCCATTTTGCGTTTGGATTCCTAGACCCAGCACATACTAAGGTTGGGGGGGTTGTTTTTGTTTTTTAATGCTAGTGAATTTAATTTTTCTGGTTAAATAATATTCCATTACTTTCAAATGCTACAGTAAGACACATGAGTTCTCAGATTTTTTTTTTTTTTACTTTCCGAGATCATGCTGCTCTGAATATTTTTGCACAGATAGGTCTTTTTTTCTCCTTAATAATATCCTTAGAGTATAGACCTAACAGTGGGATAGCTGGGTTAAAGGCTACAAATAGCTCTGCATCACAGTTACTTGTATTGTTTTCCAAGAAGGTTGCACAATCTACAGCTCCTCAGCAGTCCTTTTCAGATGCCCATTTCCCCAAAGTTAGGGTTTGATGTGACAATAGCAGACATGAGCTGCAGACTTATTTATGGGGGAATAAATTATAAGAAATCTGGCCAGTATGTGAGCATCCAGATACTTGTTTTAATTTTCTCCCATTACATCTCTTATCCACACCAATGCTAACTTCAAGGGAAGATGTCAGGAGAGGAGGAGAGGAGGAGGGACAATGGAAAAATGACTAACTTGTTACACAGGGTGGGTGGGCAAATAAAGCTCAGTAGACGTAAATGGACATTTAAAGTTCTTTACAATCTGATAAGATTTATTTCTTTTTCTATTGTTTTTTATTTTTTATTTTATTTTATTTGTTAAACCCTTACCTTGTCTTAGAATCAATATTGTATATTGGTTCTAAGGCAGAAGAGCAGTAAGGACTAGGCAATGGGGGTTAAGTGACTTGCCTGGGGTCACATAGCTAAGAAATACTTGGTCATATTTGAACCCAAGATCGCCTGTCTCTAGCCTAGCTCTCTATCCACTGAGCTACATAGCTGCCCCCTAAAGGTGATTTTTTAAAGTGTACCTTCCATATATTGAATAAAATCCAGTAACTAGCATCCCACAGAAGATTTCTTTCTAATGCTTATTATTTTTATTTCTAAGCAATTCTCTGGATAATTTTATTTCTTTTTTTTAAGTTTTTATTTTGAATATTTTCCCCTAGTTACATATTTCATGTTCTTTCCCTCTCCCCAAAACCCCCCTGTCCCCATCTTGGCCAACACACAATTCTGGATAATTTTCTAATTAAGACTTGGTCTGTGTGTCAAGCCTCTTTCTTCATTCCTTTATCTTGACATTCTCTTACCTTCCCTGCCCCAGAACATCTTCTGAATGGGGATGATCAAAATTGCGATTGTGAGCTCCATCTTGTTTGGTAAACAAGTATTAGCTTAAGCTAAAGTATATATGGCAGGCAGCAGCATAGCATCCTTGAGTGGGCATTGGGGAGAACAGACAATATCTAGGCATAACCTGATTTCTTCATCTAGACATCAGAATCCTAGGATTGGACATGTGATTCTTCCATCATCATCAGGGAATTAGAGAGGGATTGTAAATTATAACACCCAGCTACTTATTAGATATGCACCAATTAGAGATTTCTTGGGGAAGATTGAATTATAAGCTTCCAAAATTATATTTAATGACTCAGGATGCTGAATGTCTTTGTCTCTGAGCACTGAGGGAGATCACTGACCAATTAATCTATTGGTTATTGCTAGCCTGATCAATAAATTGATTTTCTTACCTGGAACCCAGTCTCAGAATTTTTGATTAGCACACTGGCTAAACTTACTCTTTCCACATTATTATGCATAATTCATTAACTCACAGTCTATGGATCAACCAACTGGCCTTCTTTTTTATTCCACACACATAATAGTCCATCTCACATTTCCATCCTCTGGCTATTTAACTACTACTTCTTATAATTTCTTGTCTTGAGAGCTCAAGAGGTCAGGTGATGTTGACTAAATAAAATTTTTCCTGGTCCCATGCTAGTGACCTACCTCCCCTTGCAAAAAAAAAACCTAACTCTATATTTGTTTTGTAAATATTTTGATAAGCTGTTGTATCTTTCAAGAAAAAGAAGATTCCTTGAGGACGAGGACAGGGAACTGTTTCGTTCTTGTCTTTGCATATACAGTGCCTGAAAAAATAATAAACACTTGGTGGATGGTTATTAAATTATTGATTGTTGGCATTTATAGATCATCAGAGAAGTCAATAATCAACAAATAAGTATTTCTCTGTGTCAAACTGTATAATAGGTTGGGGAAAGGGAATCCAGAAACTTAAGAAAAAGACATATTTTCAAGATATGAAAAAATAACAACATGGTTCAATCCAATTCAGTTTCATAAATATTTTTTAAACATTTAGCATATTCTAGGCACTGCAGACACAAAGATCATAAATGGCTGTCTCTGCCATTTGGGAGTTTGTATTCTAAAAGGAAATGGCAGGAAAAGACTTATACATTGTTGTGGTTGTCCAGTTTTATCTGATTCTTCATGACCCCATGAACTACAGCACACCAGGTCCTTCTGTCCTCTACTATCTCTTGAAGTCTGTCCAAGTTCATGTTCATTATTTCCATGACACCATCTTGCCATTTCATTATCTGCCATTTCCTTTTCCTTTTGCCTTCAATCTTTCCCAACATCAGAATCCTACACAGAGTTAAATATAAATGGAATTAGGTTGTCATAGGAATAAAGAAGAGATTGGGATGGAAGGAAAGAGAAACCTGTGTGCTAGAGAGATTAAAGAAGGAAGTGGTAGCTGAATGGACTTGGAAAGGGGAAATTTTTTAAAAGTAAAGATGAGGAGGAAGTATATTACAAGAATAAAAGGATACATGGGAATTAGGAAAGATATATTGAGTTTGAAAAATAAGTAATAATCCAGTTCAGCTGAAACATTGAATACATAAAAGGAAATCATGTAAAATAAAGGTATGAAGAGAGAAGAGCTAAAAGTTTATGAGACTTGGTAAGATCTGGACTTTAAGAAGGTTTTTGGGGTGTGGGGTGGCTCTGTGGAGAATGGATTCAAGTAGGGAGAGACTGGAAGCAGGCTATTGTAACCAGGAAAGAATGAACAAACTAGAGAGATATTGTAGGGGTAGAATCATTGGAACTTGACAAAAGATTAGATATGGAAGGTGAGGGACTTGGAAGAGTCAAAGATGATTCCAAAGTGTAGATCCTGGCTAACTAACTAAAACAATGGCAATATCAATACTAGAAATTTAGTAGAATAACATGGAAAGAACTACATGAAATTATGAAGAGAGAGCAGAACTAAGAGAACATTATATACGGCAAGAGAAATATTGTTTGAAGAATGATTTATGTGTGTCCAAAAAGAACTGATAAATAAAAATAGATAAAACATAGTTCATAGATAGATAGATAGATGATAGATAGATAAATATACATATAGCTTCTTATTAAATGATGTCTTCTTTAATGGGAGCAAAGAGTTACCTGAGCATTTAATGGAACAAACAAATTTAAATTTAAAAAAGAAGTCTAGTAGAAGAGAAGCACAGATTGAATGGGAAATAGAATGAGTTTAGTTTTTGGACAAAGGCTTGAAGAACCTGAAAAACCTGAAGAACAGGTGGAATGTCCAAGAACCAGTTGGAAATTCTGGAGTTCAGGGGAAAAACTGAGGCTGGATATATGGATGTAGTAGTCATCTTTGCAAAGGTAATCAATAAACCTTTGGAAATAGATGTAATAACTAGGGAAAAAATATAGAGAGAAAAGAAAAAAGGTCTTGCTAGGATAGAGCCTCAGGGAACATTCACACCTAAGGGAGTTTCCAAAGGAAGACAAAACAGTGATCAAGATTGAGAAGGAAAGTAGGCAAGAAGGGGCAGAAAACACATCCTCAACACTATGTTTGTCCAGAAAAGGAATGGAATCAGAATTAAAGACTTCTTAAAGGAGGTGGCACTAGTTAAGTGACTTAACCAGGGTCACACAGCTAGAAAAGTGTCAGAGGCAGCATCAGAACATGGGCTTTTTCAACTCCAAAACCAGGAGTGAAGAATCATTACATAATGGTGGGAGTTTCATTAAAGAGGTAGCAAAGTGATCTTCTCTAAAATCTGGGAAAGAAATGCCCAACTCTAGACTCTCTGGGAACCCACTGAACATCTAAGACAGTAGTTTTTCAAACTACAGTCACGTGGTTTGCTCAGGTACCAAATGGAGGACTTCCTCTAGATGGGAAGATCACTAATGGAGTCTCAGTAGATTCCTTAAAGCACTTTAGTAGTCTCAAGGGTCTTCAATGGAGAAGTCAAATCCCATTGATTTCCCATTAATATTTTAACCTGCCTGAAAAAATCAGAAAGGAGAATTGGTACTGAGTAATCAGATTTCCACGGGCACTGCTAAGGGCTGGTGTTATCAGGGGCTCAGATCCTTGGTTTGGTCGCAGCCTCTCCTACGTAGCATCTGTTAAGGATAATGATGATAGATGGTACAGGCAGGAAGGAAGATGGAGGCTTGAGGTTTTGAGGTTGAAGGAGTGGGTGGGTGTCAAAGACACAGCTCCAATGTCTGTTCCTTTAAGGCTAATTATAAAGGAGAAAAGATAATATCCAGATTCAGAGTTTATAAATAGTCCCCCCATGGTAACTCAGAGAGGCCCCACCATGGTGTTTGAAGTCTGTGTTAAGGCTAATGTGTTAAGGAGGGGGAAAAAAGGTTGGGGAGAGAAGAAGGATGCTGCTTTAAGAAGGAAGTTCTTATATAAGAGAAATTTGCCCGGAAATGGGTCTCAGACCTTATTCTGGACGCCTCACCAACAATCAACTTTTTCAAGAATCTACCAGCTCATCAAACAACTCATGGAGAAGGGGGTTCCTCCCACAACGGTTTGGGGCTATATTTACTGACTTTAAAAACTAGGTTGTAGGTCATAAACATCTGGTTCGAGTCTTGGGAAACTTGAAAAGATTAAAATCAAAAAAATCAGAAGAAAAACAAACAACTGGTTCTTTTAACATCTGTTTCCTAACAATGTCTCACTTCCAAGTATTCTGAGCTTTGGGACGGATAAAGGTTGGTAAGGAGTTAGGAATTAAGCAAAGTAAACCTTTAAAGAGATACGTATGTGGTGATCCCTTTTGGAGACATAAAGGATGAAGATAAAGATAAAGATAAGATTTCTAAAAATGAAAGGCCGGCTTGGTTTGGTTGAGCAAGTCCTGATCCTCTATTTTCAATCGGTTTCTGAGGCAAGGGAGTGTGTGTGTGTGTGTGTGTGTGTGTGTGTGTGTGTGTGTGTGTGTGTGTGTGGCACACCCCTTCTTCAGTATGAAGGGCCAATGAGGAGCTGCTATGCCACCCCAGAAATCCACATATCCATCAGCAGAGATAATAGGGGCAGGGAAAGGAGGGGCATGTCCACTTTCACTGGAGGTGTCCCACTCCAGCAAATCAGGGATTTCCCTGATGATCCCTGCTTCAGGTGCATCTACTGTTCTGGCCCCCAAATAGTTCCATGAATCTCCATTCCTTCTGTCATTTGGCCACCAAAGAAGAGACTTGTGTGAAGGTCTTCACACATGACACACATGACACATACATGAACTATGTGGACACTGTCTTCCAGGATAGCTGGGATTCTTAGCAACAATTCTAGAAAACCAAAGAACTTCTGCAAACAGAAGGAAAAGCACCCTCCACTACCACCACCACCACCATTTTCTGAACAAAAATGGAATCTCCCTACTATAGCAAACCACTCTACTATCTTCTCCAAGAAAACCCCATATGGGATCACAAAGAATAGGGCATGAATGATGTGATTTACAGCATGCTGCAACAAGAGCTTTCCTTCTGCTTTCCTGCCTTCCTCCCCCCACCCAAGACAAGAAGATTTTCTCTTCTCCTATATTCCCATTATGCACCCAGAGTTGGAACCTCCATTCTGCTTTTCAGGGATGTCATCACCAAAGACGATGTAGGTTCTGCTAGAAAGGCCCCTTGGCAAACTGGGAAGAGTTGATTTAGTTAGGAGAGCTCTCGAGAGTGGCCGGCTACCATTCTTCTACAAAGCCTGCTTTTATCCCAAGGACCAAAGCCTAGAACGATGACAAGTGACCCAGAGGAAGTCACCTAGCTAAGACCCATCCTAGCCTGGACCTTAACAACTCAGGCCCTCCAACTGATGTCCTTTGTCTCTAAGGCCAAAATTCTCTCCATTTTGTCACACTGATGCTATGCTTTGGTATGCTATGGTAAAGGTTTTTAAAAATGCAAAACAGAAGAGTTTTATAGGTTTTTGTGAGAGAGCATAAGCAAAGTTCTTTTTCAAGGGCTAGATCCATGCTTGAGCTATTATCAAATCATCCTACTTTTATGGATCAGGAAACTGAGGCTCTAGCTTCAGGTAACCTAACAAAAACTCTCATTTTGGCTTTGCTCTAGACATAGCCTTCTTCTCCTTGGCTTCCCTTCCTTTTGGGGTATCTTCTACGTATGGAATCTTCCCTGTCTCGGCTCCCTAGCCAATCGGGAAAAACTCCATTCATTCCATAAAAGTTGCTTCCTTCATCTGTATCTCTGAGCTCCCCTGAGACACGGAACAAGGAGAAACCCAGATTTCCACCCATCAAACTGGAATAAGTAGCAAGAGGTTGGGGGTGACAGTGCACCAAAGGGACCTTCTCTAGATCACCATGGACTCCCTCCTTGTGCCAGAGGCTCTGGTGACATCCCTGCTTACGCTTCTTCTCATACTCTTGCTTCATTCTGCTTTGCAGGTGCCCGATGGATGCTTTATTGCAAGGGAGGTGGAATTCCTGCCTTGAGGTCCTTCTCTTGTTACCCCAACTTCTCCCTCTTTGTCCTCCACCTTGAAGGGGTCCAAATAAGCAGTGAAGATGTTCCCTTGAGTTAAAACATGTTAGCTAAAGAGCAATGCTCTCAAGAGTGGCCGGCTACTGTTCTTCTACAAAGCCTGCTTTTATCCCAAGGACCAAAGCCTAGAACGATGACAAGTGACCCAGAGGAAGTCACCTAGCTAAGACCCATCCTAGCCCGGACCTTAACAACGCAGGGCCTCCAACTGACGTCCTTTGTCTCTAAGGCCAAAATTCTCTCCATTTTGTCACACTGACGCTATGCTTTCTTTTTTAAGCTCTCATCTTCCATCTTAGAATCCATTTTAAATATTGGTTTCAAGACAGACGAGCAGTAAAGACTCGGCAAGGGGAGTTAAGTGACTTGCTTAGGGTCACACAGCTAGGAAGTGTTGAGAATCTTTTTTCCCCTAGAAGAATTCTGTACTTTTCATCTTAATTCTTTCCATGTTGGAGGGATCAGAAAAGCTTTCATTCAGAAAACGACGCCTGAGCTGCATCTTAAGGGAGGGGGAACGATTTCATGAGGGGGAGAGAGGGAAGAATGGAAGACGTTCCCTACTTTGCCAAGTCGTTCTTAATTAATATTTCCATAATTCAAAGTGGTCCAATGAGATAATGTATGTGAAGAGCTTTGCAAACTTGGAAATACCTTTGAAATGCCAATGTTCATTATTAACATTATCTATGAGTTCACCAGCGCAGGTATGGTCTCTGCCATGGCAGACTGCAACTCCTACACACAACAAGTAGAAGGACTTCATGAGTTCTTAGAGTCAAAAATGGTTATCACCTGGTGGGCAACTTTTTGGTAATAATAATAATAATAACCGATATCTGTTTGGCACTTATTATATGCCAAGCACTTTACAATGATGATCTCATTTGATCCTGACAACCACTCTGAGAGGTTTAAGTGCTATTATTATTCCCATTTCTCAGATGAGGAAACTGAGGCACACAGGGCTAAGTGGCTTGCCCAGGGTCACACAGTCAGTAAATGTCTGAGGCTGGATTTAAACTCAAGTCTTCCTGACTCCAGGCTCAATGATCTGGGCACTGTACCATCCAGCTGCCCCCTTTCTGCTAGAATTGTCCTCTGATTCCAAGGTACCAAGTCCAACCTTGAGTCTGTGCTTCACTGTCATGGTGACACACTTAGAAGCATCTGTCTAGCATGGAAAGACCATTGGTTTTGGAGTTAGGAAGACCTGAATTTGGATCCTGCCTTAGAGGTTTACTAGCTGTGTGATCCTGGGCAAGTCATTTAACCTCTTCTAGTCTTGATCTCTTCATCTATAAAAGGATGATACTAGCACATACCTCACAAAATTATTGTGAATGCTAAATGATACGGTCTGCGTGAAGTGCTTTGTAAGCTTTAATACCACTATGTAAGCGGTAGCTGTCATTATTATCATTACAGACTCTGGCAGCTGACAATTACCTTGACAACATGATGGAAAAGGACTTCTAAAATTCAGGATCAGAGATTGAGTGCTAGAAGGAAACTTAAGAGTTTATCGAGCCCACTGCCCTCATTTTACAAATGAGGAAGCTGTGGTCCACAGAAATGAAGTAAGTTGTCCAAGATCACACAGGCAACTAGATGGTATGGTGAGTAGAGCGTCAGACCTGGGGTTAGGAAGACCTGAGTTCAAATTCAACTTCAGACACTAGTTATGTGACTCTAGGCAAGATACCTAACAGGCTCTAAGTTTCCTCCTCTATAAAATGGGAATGATAATAACAAAGTCATGGTGAGGAAGAAATATAATAATATTTGTACATCACTTTGCCAACCTTAAAGGGCTACATGGATGCTAACTGCAAAAGAACCTGAACCAAATTCCACTTACTCCAAAGTAAAGACTTGAGATTGACTTTTTTCACAATAGAACAGATTTTCAACACCATCTAGGAACTGGGAAGGAAGTTAGTTAAAAATAAGGGCAACAAGTAAGAAAAACAAAAGCAAAGGTTGCCTTGATGGAAGAAGGCGGTAATCATGGCCGGGGGTGCTTAGAAGTGATGCCAGAACTCAGAAAATCTGGTTTCTTTGAGATTTATGTGGTCTTTAAACGTGAGACTTCAATGGATCTGTGATCTCACTGAGAGGGGGGCACTTTCTCCAAAGGTGCAGGTAAAAACCAGCCACATCCTCTCGTCTCCTGCTCCTCTTGTCCATGTCCTTCCGTAGATCTTTGACCAAGGTCCCCTCCAACACAAATACAGCTAGAATGGAAGCTCTCTCCCATGGTCCATCAGATGCCATATTTTGTCCTTGCATCTCCTGCATCCATCCTCTTCTCTCAGCCCATTAAGCCACCACTGTCGTTCAGGTCCCTACACTCTTTTTTTTTTTTAACCCTTAATTTTTGGTGTATTGTCTTATAGGTGGAAGAGTGGTAAGGGTGGGCAATGGGGGTCAAGTGACTTGCCCAGGGTCACCCAGCTGGGAAGTGGCTGAGGTCGGGTTTGAACCTAGGACCTCCTGTCTCTAGGCCTGACTCTCACTCCACTGAGCTACCCAGCTGCCCCCATCCCTACACTCTTTTGCCTGGATTATTGCCTTAGACTTCTTGAAAGTCCCCTTGCCTCAAGTCTCTCCTCAACCCAGTCCATCTTGAACAACAGATGCCAAGTAATTTCCCTAAAGTATGAGTCCATCGAGTCATACCCACCCAACCCTACTCCAATAAAAATCAGTAGGGGGCAGCTGGTAGCTCAGTGGTTTGAGAGCCAGACCTAGAGATGGGAGGTCCTAGGTTCAAATCCAGCCTCAGACACTTCCCAGCTGTGTGACCCTGGGCAAGTCACTTGGCCCCCATTGCCCACCCTTACCACTCTTCTGCCTTGGAGCCGATACACAGTATTGACTCCAAGACGGAAGGTAGGGGTTTAAAAAAGAAAAAAGAATATTGCAGTTCTTGGAGGCAAGAATTGTTTTGTTTTGGTCTTTGAATCTCCAGCACCTATCTATACCTTGCAAACAGCAGGAGCTTAGTAAATGCTTGTTGACTGATTATTCCCAGTAATTCTCCAGTGTACAACTAGAGATAAACATTGATTCTATCAATGTAATGGGACAAATTATTTCCTTTCTGTTTTTAAAACTGAAATACTCAAAAAGGAAAATAACCACTATTTTCAGTTCAGGAGAAATCCCTTTTCCAGTGTTAGTGCAGTAGGAAAAATGAGGCCTGGTAGACCTAGAAGGTCCAGCTAATGGCACGTTCAGGGGGAGGGAGAGCTGGTTTGGGGTCTTTCTCAACCCTTCGGCATTCAACAAGTATCCATTAAGGGACTATTGTTTGTCAGGACCTGTGCATGAGAAAGATTCTTCCTGGAAGGAGCTAACATCCATTTTATTGACTATATGAGCTCTCACGGGATATAGTTAAACCAAATGGAAACTAATGATACTAACATTTCTGCTGCCATCGTATTGAGACCTGCCAGATAATAAGAGCGGGGCTGCTCTTTGTCTTGGGTCAGACCATCCTGTACTTGGTGGTAGGCAGAGAAAATGGTAAGAATGGCCCAGTGGACGGGGTGGTGTCAGGTGCAAATGTTTGCTCTCGGGATCATGGACTGCTTCTCTTTTACATTATCAGTTTGATAAATGGGAGTGTCCACAGGTTATCTGAATTACATGAGGGGGAAGGCTGGTGCTGCTTTAGAGCCCAGACCCAGCCAGTTCCCAAGTTGGAGGAACAGCGAAGATGAAAGCTGTGTTTGGATCTAGCCAGAAGCTATGAATGATACCAACCATCCTGCCTCCCTAGAGGACGAGTGCCTGAGGATGGGTATCACTCAAAAAACAGGCCAAAAAGCAGATTCTTTTCTTATATTCTCATCCCAAATAGCAGCTTCCAAATGTTAGCTTAGATAGCAAATCGCATCTGCGTGAATGTTTCAGAACCAACGTTTACAACACGATAGCTGGAAGGCTTTAGATCAGACATCCTTTACATTTGATAACACACATGCAGGAAAAACCAAGTAGATGAAGAATGTCAATTATCTACACTTTGATGGGCCATTGGAGCCAGAGTCCATGGGACGTGTCCAATAGAACATTGATCATCTCACACAGATGGTAAGAAGTGGAGAACTAAGGAGGAACGGGCTTGATTGTCTTGGGGAAACTACAAAATTCTTTCAATGACCTGAAACTTCTCCCCGAAGAGCATATTTTTAAAAATATGATCATTCTTAGAGTTGTACCACTTTGACATCATGGCCTTCAAAGAACTGGAAATGATGGTCAACCACCAGGCAATGGAGAGTGGGTAGAATAGGAATGAGCAGGCCACCAAATGTTGCAAATGAGGAAATGTGTATGAGAAATGGTGTAAAGGAGGTCATTCAAGAAATACATATCCAGCAAAAGAAATGGGGCGTCAGTCTTGAGAGACTGAGGGACAACGGATGGATGGCCCTTCTGCTCCAGAGATATCTGTGAAACATCTAGAAAAATGGCACATGACCACAGCATCATTGGTAAATGGTTCCCTGCAGTGGATTCATAGAAGGACATAAACCACAAGTTGTACAGAATGGATGAGCTGCGATCTGCATTGTTTCAGGCAAAATCCAATTTTAAAAGATTTTACGGATCCATCGGAGTATGGAATTATGAAAAAATGGGAATCAGGGAAGCTGTAGAATCTAAGGATGTCTCAGTATTGATGATTATTATTAATGAGAATAGTAATAGATAGCATTTATCTTATACCACCCCTTTCTGTCTTGAATTCCTTTCCCTTTAATCACAATTAAATTATTTTTCTTCATTTATTTTCCTCTTATTTACATGTTTTCTTAGCTTGAGCTAAGACAGTCATATGCTTGATGTGAGAAATACAGTGCCGCAGACCTCCTGGTCTTCCATTTTGAAACCTGACCAAAACAACAAAGACTGAAAGCCAGTACCATCTGATGGCTATTTTGGAGCCTTTGAAAAATAAACCACGTTCTCAGTGGAGTTCCAAATGGATTCCTGCCCATATCACAATTGGCAAAGCCTCTGGTCCACAGAACTTCAGCCGAAAGAGATTTCGGGCAGAATGGAAATGGGGCTGGAGTAGGTTTGGCTCTTGGAGAGGTGGGTCATCCAGGGTCACCATGGTGGAGTGGTCGAAGGCTGAGAAGGCTTCCCTACCGCTACCTGGGCTGAGGTTTACAGTTGGGGATAGGGAGGCACCGAAGTGGCCCCCTTGGTAAATCTGGCACCCTTCCTCGAGCACTCCATCCACGAGAGAGATAAACAGCCGGCAATTCCCGTTAATGGAACTTGCAAGATTGCTTTATAATGAGAAAGGCAATTGACAAGATCATTTAAAGAGAAATAATGATGCCAAGGGCATCCGGAGGCTCTATTTTCTAATAGAAAGATTGTTTTTGATGACAACCCATCATCAGAGGCTTTTTTTTTGTTTGGGAACTCATCCCAAAGAGCAGCTTCCAAATGTTAGCTCCCCAGCACTACACAGATAACTCCCTATTACTGGTCAATATGCCAGCATGAAGAAATCATAGTCATAGCTGACAAGGGACCTGAGTTAAGATGCCATCTTGTCTAGTCCACCATATTCATTTTATAGATGAGAAAACTGAGGTTCCAAAGAGTTAAGACCTAATCTCTCTTGGGTGGGGGACAGTTAGGTGGCTCAATAGATTGAGAGATGGGAGATCCTGGGTTCAAATATGGCTTACACACTTCCTAACTATGTGACCCTGGGCAAGTCACTTAACTTCCACTGCCTAACCCTTATTACTCTTCTGCCTTATTGATTCTAAGGCAGATGGAAAGGATATCTGCAATATCCCTCTAATACACAGTCATATTCTACCTCATGTGCATTTATTTGAGAACTGGTCTTGTTCTCCCACCATTAGACTGTAAGCTTCTTGGGAGCAGGAGTCAGGTTGAATTCATTTTTGGATTCTGTTGCCTTACACATAGGAACAGTCCATTAAACTGTGTTGAATGGACTCCAGTTTAATTTAATTGACTCAGTTGCCTCCGGTCATCTAGATAGCTAGTGGCAGAGCTGGGTTTAGAGCCCTTTTCTCCTGATTTCGAGTCCAGCCTAGTTTCCTCCAAACAAGGTGTACTTCCAGAGGTCACTCGTCAGATCAGACACCATCTAGTACTTGAAGTCAAGGAGATTAAGATTCAAATCCAAATCTGGACACCTACTGGCCATAAGCCCGTGAAGAAGTCGCTTAACTTTTCTAAGCCTCAGTTTCCACATCTGTCAAATGGGGCCAATAAAACCTCTCTCAGAGTTCCTACTTCACAGGGGGGTGGCGAAACTTAAGGGACCTCAGAGTAAAGCCTCATATAAGTATTGATTGTTGTCGGTGTCGGTAATGGTTGAAGTATGAGACATTTCCTCTGAGTCAGAAACGAAGCTGAGGTTTTCCTACAGCAGTGCCGATGGCATACAGACACTATAAGATAAAAGCTATCTATGATAAAAAGCTCATCATTGCCTCCCACAATATAGGATCATATACTTTAAAAAAGAGTGGCAAAAGAGTGTTTTCTGGGCCCTCTTCTCCTTGGCCATCTGCTGAATTTGAGCTGTTTTCACGTTTTATCAGTTCACATTCCTTTTCCTTTTTTTTTTTTAAAGTTTTTGCCGACAGTAAATATTTTTAAATGAGACATTCAGATAAATACTGGCCAGCTCTTAAGAGAGGACCAACCGGCTCAGTAACTGAAGTTATGTTTAAATGGACCAACCAGAGAAGCTTCAATTTTGAAAAGGAAAAAAAAAAATCGCCTGCACTATTCCCAAGGAGAGCACACTGGGCTTTTTCAAGTTCATTTGCATTTTGTTTGCATTGGCTGAGTAAGAAAACGGCCCTGAAAGGGCATTAAGTGGAAGATTTGCTTCTTACAGCCAGACTTTTTAACGGTAACTGTAGTTTTCCTTTTCTACCCACCTGGGTCTGATTCACAGCAGAACCGTCAACATGTCTGTGGTCCAGTGTTCCATCTTTTCTCTGAATTTGGCTAAATTTAGGATCTAGCTGACAAGGGGTGGAGTAAATCACATTTAAATTTGAACAAACAAACAAACCCACAAGGGATGGTTACTGAGAGTTAAGTACCCAGAATAGGGTGATGCCACACTTAAACAAGTCATCAGTTTCATCTGTTAATCAATGGTTCCCAAACTTTTTTGGCCTACTGCCCCCTTTCCAGAAAAAAATATTACTTATCCCCCTGGAAATTAATTTTTTTTAAACCCTTAACTTCTGTGTATGGGCTCCAAGGCAGAAGAGTGGTAAGGGTGGGCAATGGGGGTCAAGTGACTTGTCCAGGGTCACACAGCTGGGAAGTGTCTGAGGTCAAATTTGAACCCAGGACCTCCCATCTCTAGGCCTGGCTCTCAATCCACTGAGCTACCCAGCTGCCCCGAAATTAATTTTTAAAAAAATTTTAATAGCGATTAATAGGAAAGATAAATGCGGTGGCGCCCACTTTGGGAATCACTGTTAAAGTATCAATAGCTATCTCACCAATTTTTCCTCCTGCAGCAGAGGAAATAACCTAATGAGAAACATCACCGAAAGTTTTAGAGATCAAAAAATCCATACTTTGGACAGACTTACATCTTCCTTTCCCCAATGTCTCTCCTCCATCTCTCCCCAGCCACCAGCCAGAAGTCATCCACTTTATTTAACAAGACAGATGACTGAATGGAAGAAAATCTTCATTCAGTTTCAGAGTAGAAAGTCAAAATCCCCTGAACTAATTACACTTTCCTTTCTCTTGTTTCTGGGGAAATCCTGATTGTTTCTGATAAAATGCCAACCTTAGAAATATCAAAATGACACTCCCTTGTAGTAGCTTGTTTGCTGAAAGCAGTACTTTTAGAAACAATACAAAACGAGAAATAATAGAAAAAATAATAAAAGTGAAGAGATAACAAGATTAGCTAGCAGGGACATAACTAGGAAAGGGCAAAATTACCAAAAAGAAGAGAGTGCAGACAGCAACTGAAAACCAATCTAGCACCTAAATAGCAAGAATAGTTCGCTAAAGTCAAGGCAAGGCAGCCATCATTTATTAAGCCAATCTATTGTTAACTATCAGATACTGTGTCTTGGTGCCTGGGAAGGGGAGCTCTTGGATCTCTCCAATGGACTATCTCAATCAAGTTTATCTGAAGACATATTTTTTTGCATTTTGGCATTCCATTTTGTGGCTATCATGTTGTTAAGTCATTTTTCTGTTGTTTCTGACTCCTGGCGATCCTATTAGGGGTTTTCTTGGCAGAGAACTTAAAGTGGTTTACACTTTCCAACTTATTTTACAAATAAGGAAACTGAGGCAAACAGGAAGAAGTGACTTGCCCAGAGTCACACAGCTAATAAGTGTCTAAGGCCATATTTGAACTTGGGTCTTTCTGTCTCCAGGCCCAACACTCTATGAACTGTGCCAACTAGCTCCCCAACTAATCACTCTTTGTTATTTCTTATCTTTTTGTTGTTTTTAAGTTTTTTGGTTTTTTCTAATCTTAGCCACCCCCTTTCTCCTGCATGCACATAATAGGGTGGGAAGGACTAGGAAAACTGAATCCTTTCCTGCTTGCCTCATTACTAGCTAGTCACTCAACAAGCATATCCTAAAAAACTTAATGTGGGTCAGCTGCCATGCCAAGCAAGGAGGATGTATTTTTAAAAGGGGAGAAAAAAGCAGCCTTGCCCTCTAAAAGTTGGCAATCTATTGGGGAGGCAACATATAAATAATGAGGTATATACAAGAGAATATGGACAGCTAGATGGTGTAGCGGACAGAGTCCCAGGTCTGGAGTCAGGAAGCCCCAAGTTAAAATCTGGCTTCAGACATTAAGCCGTGTGACCTGTACAAGTCACTTTATCCTGCTTGCCTCAGTTTCCTCATCTGTAAAATGAGCTGGAGAAGGAAATGACAAACCATTCCAGTATCTTTGCCAAGAAAACCCAAATGGGTTCCTGAAGAGTTGGCCCTGACTGAAAATAACTAAACAACAACACAAAATGATATCTAGAGAAGATGGAAAGCAGTCTCAGAGGAAAAGGCACTATCAGGTTGGTTGACTGGGAAGGTTTCAGAGAAATCTGAGAAGACTTATATGAACTGATGTAGAGTGAAAGTGAGTAATCAAACAATCAATCCCTAAACATGTCTTAAGTGCCTACTATGTGTCAATGCAAAGACCAACCATGATTCCAGAGAGGACAAAGAATGACAGGGATGGATGAATGCAGAACAAGACATATGTGTTTGGACATGATCAGTGCAGAAATTTGTTTTACTTGACTAGGTATGTTTATGACAAGTGGTTTTCTTTCTTTTTGGAGGGGGTGGGGAAAGGGAGAAAAAATAAATGCTTATTAATTTTTTAAAAAAACTAATTTTTAGAGTTCTTTAGCTGAAGGTAGGATTTGAACTAAATCTTGAAGGAAACCAGGGAAATTAGATCAAGAAGAAGAGCGTTCTAGGCAAAGGGGAAAGGCATGGTGAAAGGAGTGTCCTGGGAAAACGGCAAGTATATCAGGGCAGCTTTCAAATCTTATATCTTAATTGAATTGTGATCTTTTTGTTTGGAATCTAATTCAGCTAAAAAGACTGACAATTTATTTAATTTCCTACGGAGTTTCTGATCTTTAGCAACTAATCAGGGAATGAACTGCGTACTCTCTACGCTTTGATATAAAACTTCACTGGAATGTTTCTATTACATTATATATTAACCATAGGGCAGAATTATAACACTAATCTGACTTGGATTCTATCCAAGGGTTTTAGTCCGAGAAGTAATAAGACCTGATTAAATAACATTTTCACCTATAAGAGGATTCAATGGCACAACCTTTGAAGAGAGTAATTCATTCATATGAAACCAGAATGTATTTGTTATTTATATGGCAGATAATTGGTATCAGCCCAGACTGCATTGGGGAAGCTGCTCGACAAGTTTCCATGATATCAGAGTGGTTCTGGGGACACAAACCTATTCTTCTAACATCAAGAGTCTTCCAGTGGACAGAGGGGCAGCCTCAGGGTCAAGGAGAACTGAGATCAGGGCTTAACCTGGAATATTTACTGGCTGAGAGCCACTGTGCAGAGCCACGTAACCCTTCCGTGCCTCTAGACATCCTCTAAGGCTGTAGACTGTAGCGGAGGGGCTGATCTGAGTTAGTTTTCTCATCAGAGATTCTATACTAAAGAACTCTGAGGTTCCCTAATTCTTCAGTTGTTATAGTGCCTGCCTTTTACGAGAAGGCAAGGGATGCTCTTGAGGAGTCATGGCTGTGGGTGACCCAACGGGCTCTAGAGGGATGCAGGGATCCAGCATATTGATACCAACAATGACTTGGACATAAGAAAGTGGCCCCAAAGATGTCATCTAGGAGAGAGGCATGAACTGTGACAAGGGAGGGAGATGGCTGATAAGTGACCCAGATGGTATGGATCATGGATAGCCTCAGAAAAATAGAGCACCTCCCTTTGGAAGTTTCTGAGAATGCAAGTTGCAGAATGAAAGGGCTTAGCTGACTCTTTGCCTTTGGAGGGAATGTGAATGGGCCCATTTCGAGGGCTTTGAGGAAACAAACACTTTGAAGGAAGTTGTTTGTATTTGTTATCCATGTGCTCAGGGCTACATGGAGGCCAGCGTGAGGAAATGGGGCCAGCCATTCTTCCCTTTCCAGGCTCTCAGGAAGTAGCTTCAAAAAGTCCTCTGGGGTTCACACAGAAGGAAAGGGAGGAAGAGGGGGCTGGGCAGCTCCCTTCTGCATATCCATTGAGTCATCAGCCCTTCTGGCACAGTAGTTCATCATCATCATAATAATGATAATAATAATAATACCTAGCATTTATAAATGGACTGAAGAGAGTCCATTTATAAATGGAGTGAGGAAGATTTATCTAGCCTCAGGTATTTACTAGCTGTGTGTCCCTGGGCAAGTCATTTAACCTGTTTCCCTCAGTTTCCTTATCTGTCAAATGAGCTGGAGAAGGAAACAGTTGCCAAGAAAACTCCAAATGGGGTCAAGAAGAACTGGACATGACTGAAAATGACTGAACAACAACAAAGCATTTACAAAGCGTCTATTATGTGCCAAGCACATAGGATCTCAATTGATCTTCACAACAACCCTGGGAGGTAGCCACTATTATTATCTTCATTTTACAGCTGAAAAAACTGAGGCAGACAGGGGATAAATGACTTGCTCAGGGTCACACGGTTAGGGTGAGGCCAGATTTCAGTATCCCTGGTGCCATCTTGTTGCCTCTCTTTGTTGCCTCATTGATGAATCAATCATAGTGGCCAGCAGCAGGATCCCCAAAGCTTTCTGTGTGGTCAGTGGCCTGAAACCAGGAATGGCAACACTGAACATGCCCCATGGCTCACTCTTCCCTTATAACATGGAAACAAACACACGTGTCTTGTTTAATGAAGCTAACGATATTCACTCTATCATCCCTGAACCACCTTAGCCCAAGCCCTCATCTCCTCTCATGACTTACAAGAGAGTTGGCCAATCTACAATTCATTCTCCACTCAGTTCCAAATGGACATTCCTAAAGCACAGGGCTAGACACGGCAAGCCCTCGCCCAAAAAGCTTCTATTGCCCACAGCTCTCGATCGCCTCTATGATGGACTCAGAACTCTGTTTGGCACTTAAAGTCCTTCTGATTATGACTGCAGCCTGTGTGGGAGGCTGTTCACCTGCCCATTACTCTTGGCATTTTCCTCTGTGCCAGCCACCTTCATGGCTCACAAAATATCTCCTTCTTCCTACAAGAGATCATTGCTGATTACCTCAGTTGTTAGTATACTCCCCGCCACAATCATTTTGATACTTATTTTGTATTTTTTAAAAAAAATTTTTAAACCCTTAACTTCTGTGTGGAAGAGTGGTAAGGGTGGGCAATGGGGGTCAAGTGACTTGCCCAGGGTCACACAGCTGGGAAGTGTCTGAGGACTAATTTTGTATTGAATTACCAAGTCATTTCTCACCAGTAGAATGTAAGCTCCTTGAGGGGACGGACCACTGCATTTTTTTGTTTTGTATTCTCAGGAATAACACTGGACACAGTAGACACTTAATAAACGCTGGAATCGAACACTAATATTACCAGAAGCTTAAGATACACGTGGATGTTAACTAGTCCTTTTTTCTTTCTTGATCCAGGCCTTTGACCTCATCAGCATGGAAGAACCTCAGGTGTGGAAATTTCCTCCACTTGTGCAGATGGACAACTCTTCCATAATTTAGAATTGCATGGGGCATTAAAAAGGTAAGTGACTTACCCAGAGTGACACAACTAGGCTTTGTCAAAGGCAGGAGGTGAATTCCAGTTTTCTTAACTCTAAGACCTGCCATCTATCTGCTCTCATACTATCCACTTCTATAGAAATAGTAGAGTTAAGGTTTGGAGAAGTGTTTTAGTTTTAGTTTTTGAATTTAAGATTTGAATCTCATAATAGCTTTAATTTGACTTTTTTTTTGGGGGGGGGGGAGGAAGGATCTGGATCTCTGATTTCAATATTGTAAAGAACTCCAGGTATGGAAACTCCACTCCTCTACTCAATTTGTCCTCTATTTAAAGACTTGAGACAGTTGCTCAGGCATGGACAGATTACATGACTTACTCAAAGTTACATAGTTAATATTTTTCTAAAGCAGAATCTCAACCCAACTCTTCCTGTGCCAAGGCCTGCCCTCTCTCTGCTCTATCACACTGCCTCGCAACCAAGTTCCATTTATTTCTATTGTTTATTATTAGAAACATATCGCTCACTGCAAATGCTTACTCACATCCTTCATCGGGTGATTTCCCAAGATGTGATCGTCACCTTAGTTAAAGCCACTTTTTTCTTGTGCTCTATTTAAGTGACAAACTACAAGTCCTGGTTAGGGCAGTTTGGGGAGGTAGTATCAATTCTTCCTTTTAAAAGGTCCTGAGGTTAAGCTGAAGAGTGAAGCATAAATGAAAATAAATATCTCTAATGTGAGAATGGAGTTGCACACCATCTCCCCCTCCACTGCTTTATTATTTATGACGTGGATAAATATCCCTTTGCATGTAGAATATGTGTTGGGATGACATAGAAACCCATTGCACAAAGTTACTGTCTTCAGTGAGTTTACAGTTAAAAGGATGATGGGAAATAGCCTCTAGAGAGGGTCAGCTAAATGGCTCGGTGGATTGAGAGCAAGACCTACAGATGGGAGGTCCTGGGTTCAAATGTGGTCTCAGATACTTCCTAGCAGTGTGACCTTGGGCAAGTCACCTAACCACAATTGCCTAGTTCTTTCTGCTCTTCTGCCTCAGAACCAGTACTTAGTATTGATTCCAAGAAGGCAGGTGAAGGCTTAAAAAAAAAAAAAAGACATTTGAAAATAACTTCTGGACATAAATCGGCAGAGGCTGCAGAGCAATCATTAAGGGTCAGCCTTGGAGTTAGGGAAGACCTGATGGCATATGAATCCTCCCTCTCTCCCACAATAGCTGTGTGACTGATCTTGGTCAAATCATTTGTTCAGACCCTAGGAAACCCTATAAGATTCCAGGTTACAAGGGAGTGGGTAGAAGAAGTTCCCATAGTCTTAGATGAAAGTTGGGGCATCTGGTTAGCACAGTGGATACTCATTTTTGTGAGTTCAAATCTGGCCTCAGATACATACTAACTGTGTGACCCTGGGCAAGTCACTTAAGCCTGTTTGCCTCAGTTTACTCAGCTGTCAAATGACCTGGAGAAGGAAAGGGCAACCCACTCCAATATTTTTGCCAAGAAAGCCCAAATAGGGTCATAAACACACCTGAAATAACTGAACAACAAAAAAGAGAAAAGTGGTTCAAATCACAGATCTAGTCCAAAATTCAACCAATGACTACTATTCTTTGTAGGGGGCGTTCACAAGTTAAAAGATTCTGGTGCTGGCTGTTGAATACATCAGTAATTGGCCCCCGGAACAAGGGAAATTACATGTGAGAATTATACCAAAACCTGAGTCCACACCAATTTGATGTGCTCAAAGTACTTGCAATGGTGTGACTGGTAAGATATTTAACAACTGACTCTTTCCACACCAAAGTTTATACAACACACTTATAAGTTTAAGCTGAGTTATTATAAACATTTTCTCCATCACTTCCTAAAGTCTAGACAATCAGCAAATGGAGGGAATTTTCTGACTGTTCCCCATGCCTGGAATGCTCTCCCTCCTCATCTCTGTCTTCTGGCTTTTCTGGTTTCCTTCAAATATCTACTAAAAAGTCTGTTCTTTTCAGGAAGCCTTTCCCAATCTCTCTCAATTATAATGGCTTCCCTTTCTTAATGTTATTTGGAATTTTGGAGGTTTCATTGAGAGGTATTTGGGGCTCATTTGAGTTTTAAATATTTAGATATATGACAAACTTCCTTAATTATTTCCTATTTATTCTGAACACAGCTAGTTTTTATATATTTTTATATATTTTTTCCTTGTCTTTCTTAATAAATTGAAAGCTCATTGCAGTCAGGGACTATCCTCTGCCTTAGTATCCCCAGAAATTAACACACTTATTGTTGTAACTAACACATAGAAGATGCTTAATAAATGCTTGTTGATTGACTAATTGCCTCCGATTTCTAGGCTTTGTGGATTTTCAAGGTCTAAGTATCCATATTCCTACAAAAAAATTTCACAGTCTGCTTTCTAGTTGGTTAGAAGTAGCTCCAGCACATCCCTATAAAAGACTATAAAAATCATTTAGTTTATAAGAGTTTATAAGTGTCTACTTTGTAGGGTGATAAAGTTTAATTCAAGTACCTAACTTTTTTAATTTTAATTTTTAATGAACAAATATTAAAAATTAAACAATAAATTATAAATTATAAACCATATTTATTATTAGTGTATATTAATTATATAATTGCATGTATTTAATAATAAATAATAAATTAAGTAAAATAATAAAGAATTATTTTTATATATTTTATATTATATATTATTATAAATAATAAAATAATAAAAGTAAGAAATAAAAAATAAAAATTTAATT
>NC_058130.1:34579001-34631896 GCF_016433145.1 Gracilinanus agilis | reverse complement strand
CTGTACGGCTCTCACGAAATTACATTTTAAAAAATGTGGCGTTTATGACTCTCACAGCCAAAAGGTTGCCGACCCCTGCTCTAAATGGTGTCCTGTGGGAAACAACTGAACTAATATAGTATTAATTGGCTTTTGCAAAAGGATATTTACTGAAAAGCTTTAGTAAGGGGCATCTAGGTGGCACAGTGGATAAAATACCAAATCTGGAGATGGGAGGACTTGGGTTCAAATCTGGCTTCAGAGACTTCCTAGCTATGTGACTCTACGCAAGTCACTTAAACCCTAACTGCCTAGCTCTTACAGCTCTTTTACCTTGGAACCAATATACAGTATTGATTCTAAGACAGAAGGAAAGAAAGTAAGAGACAGAAGTCTAATCTTAAGATTGAAATGCTCCCTTCCTTCCTTCCTTTTTTCCTTCCTTCCTTCTTTCCTTCCTTCCTTCCTTCCTTCCTTCCTTCCTTCCTTCCTTCCTTCCTTCCTTCCTTCTTCTAGAGGAAAGAGCCCCTTTATCACACATACCCTGAACCTTGTACACAGGTTGAAAGCAGGGCATATCATGTCTATTCCAAGGACAGGCCCTCACCGATCACACTTTTAATGATAGAAGTGGACTAAATGACCTCAAAGGACTCATCCAGCTCTAAATTTGTCATATGACTCCGTGAACCAGTGGCATACAAATAGAGCATCTTAATTGCTTCTTTGCCAACTCTTTTGATGTTGCTGTATTGAAGATCGGCACTTGAGTAAGATCTTGTCCCTTGTTTTGCATGGTTATTTTTTTCTTGACTATAATGGAGTTTATAACAATTTTTAAAGCAATATAGTCTAATGTAGCATTATTTGGTGTTGTTCCCATCCACATCCTCTACTTTCCAGTCAAACAGAACTACCATCTGGTCATCGACATTAGTATTCTATCTCCCTCTTTCATGGAGATGGGACTTGAGCCAGATCTTGAAGGATGGGTGGAATTCCAATAAGTGGAGAGAAGGTTGGGCTGATTCCAGGCAGGAAAAACAACACAACCAGTGGTGAGGAATGAGGATGACCACACAGGCAGAACGGAGCTCTGAACACGGATACTTTGAGATTGATCAACATGGCTAGCTGGTTCATACCATTCAGCAAGTATTAGCTGAGTAATTGTCTCAATTGCCCGCTCAATTCTGGGGCTCAGAATTCAATATGTGAAGTCTGTACATCATGTAATTTTAGTTAAGGAAATTCATGAACTTGAAGGGGATTTGTATGATGGAGAGACTTTGGATGGGAATCAAAGCAGAAGAAAGCAGCCTATATGATAGTGGGATATACTACTGGTTGGCAGGCCATCTGGAGGAATTCCTCCCACATAGAAACGCCTACTGCCTGATATGCCCTTATTGAAGAGGTTTATTCCTCCAGGAAACACATGTTTAGCTTTCATCGCCTGCCAGACACATGAAGCATTTCAAGCTATAGGAGCTACTTCCCAGGAAGTCAGAAGGACACCTGGCCAATAGCTAGGAATGATGGAAACTGGGCACCGCAGCCCTCAATCTTTGATATTAACCGTGCAGATGTTACTTTTCTTCAAACAAATAACTGATATTCTTGGTTCTTCAATCTCTCTAGCTGTAAAAAAATTATAGTGTCAAATAGTTGCGAGAGAATTTGTGTGCCGTCAGTGCTGCCTTTTTTTCCAAGTTGAAGGATGAGGCAGTTTGGTGTAGTTAGTAGAGCCCTGAATCTAAAGTTTACTTCCTAGAGTTTACTCTCCTACTTTCCAGGAATGTGCCCTTCTTGAGCAAGACCCTCCTGACTCTGCATTTTCATTATCTGTCCTCCAAGTCTGGAATGCTTTCTCCCAACTTCCCTGACTTCTTTCAAATATTAGCTAAACTCTTACCTTCTGCAAGAAGCCTTAACAAGATTCCCTTAATGCTAGTAGCCCTCCCTCAGAGATTATTACCTCTAGGTTATCCTGTCTCTGTGTCTTGATTTGTATAGAGTTCTTTATATGTTATTTCCCCCTTTATAGTGAGAACTTCTTGAGGGCATGGTCTGCTTTTTGTCTTTCTTTGTATCTGCAGGGCTTAGCAAAGTGCCTGGAGCCGTTATGATTAAAGCTCTCTGGAGCCAGTAGCTAAATTTAGAATTATTTATTAAATAATAAAAAAAATGGGCCAGAGACAGAGAAGATACGAGCCATATGTGGCTGGTAACTTCCTTAGCCACTTTCTCCCCAAAGTTGGCCCAAGTCAGCCAGTACATCTGCTCAGTCCAGGATTCCCAGGAAAGCGCCTCTGCTTCCACCCTGTACTCCAGTTTATATGCTTTGGGATGTCCCTTTCTCAAGTCCCTCTGACTGGAGCACTCCAGCCGCACTCTGCACAAGAAGTGAGTCTTTTGGATGCTGGGGCATCGAAAATGGCCACTCTGTGTGCATGCCCACTTTTCTCCACAAGACTTTGCCTAGCTTATTTCTTTTTATTTTATTTTATTTTTTTAAACCCTTAACTTCTGTGTATTGGCTCCTAGGTGGAAGAATGGTAAGGGTGGACAATGGGGATTAGGTGACTTGCCCAGGGTCACACAGCTGGGAAGTATCTGAGGCCAGATTTGAACCTAGGACCTCCCTGTCTCTAGTCCTGGCTCTCAATCCACTGTCCAGCTACCCCTCATTCTATTACACTTTAAAGTTTATAAAGTGTTTTCCTTATCTCATTGGATCCTCACAGCAATGCTAGGAGGTAGGTCCTGTTATTATCCCCATTTTATAGATGAGGAAACAGACTGAGAAGCTGAATGACTGCCCAGGGCTGCACAGCTACTTAGTGCCTGGGGCCAGGTTTCAAACTCTGGGCTTCCTCACTAACTGCTTCTCTCCACTGCTCCATTTAATTGCCTCCATTGCATAAAATCCTTTGCAATTTTAAAAAGAATATATAAATGTCAGCAATTTTTAATCGATTGGGTTATTGGAGTCTCTCTCTGAGCATTCCACGTGCACGATTGTAACCAAATGTTGGTCCCCTGGCTATATAAATGTAGACACAGTCTGCTTGTTGCTGGTAACTAATTATTTGATGGGGGGAAAATGACCTTAGAGAAAACAATATTTCTGCCAGAATAATGCTAAAAAATGGCCAAGAAGCAGCCATGGAGGTGGTGTGGTGAGAGACCTGGACTTGGATTTGGATGGCCCCTAGTTCAAATCCTTCCACTGACAAATAGTGCCTTGGCGACCCACCTGGGCAAAGCATTTAACCTCTGTGTGACCCAGGAAGCTCTCAAAGACTAGAGCTTGCAGAGAAAATGCTGGACTTCATTGGTCAAGGGAGTTCCTTATATCAATGGAATCACAGACCTAGTCCCTGACCTTTCAGGATGTAACTTCCAGGGAAATCAAGTCATTAGCCAAACAGTTTGCAGGGGGGACAGTTGAGTCGAGTATGTAATGTGTTTGGAAGTTCCTTAATGCTATCATTTTGAAATGATAGCTTATATTTTTTCCCAAAAAAAGTTTGGGGCTGTGAGAGACCTTAGAGATAAATGTTCTGATTCCTCTATTTTACTGAGGAGGGAAGCAAGGCTAGAAGTTAAATGACGCGTCCCTTCAGTTTCTAGATGGGATTAGATTCTAATGATGTGGACATCTGGTCCATTCGGGCAGACCACAACCCATCATCTCCTGGGACTCTCATCTATCTTCTTCTGCAAATCCTCCATGAAGGATCATCTAGTTTTGGGAGGAGGCGGGGAACCTTCCTTTCATTCTCTTGACATGGCAGTGGTTCCCAATGGCGAATGTGGACTCTGCCCCCACTCTCCTTCACTCTGTCCCCATGAGTGACCCACCTTCTTTTCTAGGATCATATAGCTAATAAAGTACAAAGTTAGAACATGAATCAAAATTCTCTGAATCCAAACCTAACACTCGACTGCACCATGGTGTCTCCTGAGACCCATTTAACTAGAGGAGGAGAAGAAGAGGTTTCAGTGAAATCCCAAAGGGAAAAAATACCAAGTTAACTGTTTTTCATTTTCATTTTTCATATCGACCCCCCAAAAATGGCACCTTGGAGCCATCTATATCTATGGCTTAACATTCTAATGGGCACCATTCCTGATGGCAGCCTCTATGAGGAATGCTGATAGCTTTGTGGATATAGAGGTATAAAGTTGACAAATGTCCTCCTTTCTTTTTCTTTCTTTCTTCCTTCCTTCCTTCTACTCTTTCTTTCTTTTCATTTCATTTCATTTCTTTTCTTTTCTTTTCTTTTTTCTTTCTTTCTTTTTTTCTTTCTTTCTTTCTTTCTTCCTGTCTCTTTCTTTCTCTCTCTTTGTCTCTCTTTGTCTCTCTCTCTCTGTCTCTCTCCCCCTCCTCCTCCCTCCCTCCCTTCCTTCCTTTTTAGAATCAAGATTGTGTATTTCAAGGCAGAATAGCAGCAAGAGCTAAGTAATGGAGGTTAAATGACTCATTCAAGATCACATTGCTAGGAAGTATCTGAGGTCAGATTTGTACCCAGGACCTTTAGTCTCCAGGTCTGGCTCTCTATACACTGAGCCACCTCATTCCCCCTGCAAATATCTTTCTTTATCACAAGCCTCCCGCCCAGGGGAGGTGGTAGTGCAAATGTTTTTATTCATTTTACACATCAGGAAATTAAGGCTTAGAGACATTAAGTGACCTGCCTCAGGTCAAACAGCTAGTTAGTGCTGGGTAGCATTCAGACCCAGGTCTGCTCATGGCCAATCCAGCATTCTTTCATGGGGCCATACTGCTTCATGGCAAAATGATCCTGAGATGGAGCAATAAACATTGGATTATTTATCAAAGACTCTTAAGGAGACAGCCTCACCGAAGACAGGGAAGCTAGAAAGCCATTTATTAAAAATAAACAAGCTCTGTTCTGCGGTCTCTGCAAACTAAATAAAGGGCCTCCTAATTCAGATGGTCCTTCCAAAAATACCGCCGTATGTCTTCCATTCTGTTGGGGTTGATTTCAACTGACAGCTTCAGGGGATGTAGGGGGAGAAAGGGAGGAGGGGGACAAACAAAGGAGGTGGTCGGGCTGGTGATTTTCCAGGCAGCCTCTGATGCACCTGACTGAGCCAGGCAGATCAACTCAGTCAGTGCAGGGGAGCAGAGTGGACCAGATGTGATCTGAATGAGAAAATCTTTGGGAGCTTGTGTGCTTGTGATTTAGAATTGTAGACTATGAGACTGCAAGGAGACCTAGCGATCACAAGGCATAGCCCCCTCCTTCTCCTTCGTTTTCCAGAGGAGGAAACTGAGACCTAGGAGAAAAAAGTGACTTGACCAGGATCACACAGAAGCCAAGCTAAAAAATCAAAGTCAGTTTTTCTGACTTTGAGCAAGTCCCATCCTCTTCTTTCTGCATCCCTTCTTTTGGCTTTGTTCATATGATGCCGGCACTCCAGCAAATTACTTCTGCAGCTTCAGGTCACAGGCTAATATAATTTGAGATAGATGGACCTCAAAGACCACCTAATCGAGGTCTCAATCTATTATCTTTGAACTTTGATAGCTATACTACAATATCATTGGTTTCCTTTTATAATCCGGGGTATTTTATTTTATGCATTTAAAAGCATTTTCCTGAGAAGAGATCCATAGGCTTCACCACATTGATAAAAGGGTCCATGTAAGTGCTTGTATATTCTAGGGCTAGGAGGAGCTGATTGTTAAATTTTTAGTATGAGCATTTACCCCGTGGAAATTGACAGACCTTATACATTGGGGCTTGACTTACTGTTTTGTAGATCATTTAGACCTAAGAAAGTGATGAAGAAACTGTTAGTAATACAGATAGAGCAGTGATTCCCAAAGTGGGCGCCACCGCCCCCTGGTGGGTGCTGCAGCGATCCAGGAGAGCGGTGACGGCCACACTTTTTTTGTATTACATTCTATTCTGAGTTCAATAAATAGTTTCATAATTTCCAGTAATATTTTTTCTGGAAAGAGGGCGGTAGGCCAAAAAAGCTTGGGAACCACTGAGATAGAGCATACAAGTGTATCTTGCATCCATCCATCCATTACTATCCCCAACCCAGATCCAGATGTTAAACATTAGAAACCCCAATCTAGTTTGATCCTCTTATTTTTACAGATGAGGAAACTTAGACCCAAAAAGGAGACTTAACTTATCCAGGGTCACAAGAGCAATAAATAACAATGGCAGGGTTTGAACCAATGTCCTCTGGCTACCAATGCAATATTCTTTCTACTAGAGCCCACCTTTTGGCTGTAGTCTCTAGTGATAAAAATGGATGCCTTTAGGGGTGGCTGGATGGCTCACTGGATAGTGATCCAGGCCTGCAGATGGAAGTTCCTGGATTCAAATATGGCCTCAGACACTTCCTAGCGGTGTGACCCTGGGCAAGTCACTGAACGCTCATTGCCTAGCCCTTTCTGGTCTTCTGCCTTGGAAATGATACACAGTATTGATTCTAAGATAGAAAGAAAGGGATTAAAAATAAAAAGGATCCGAATTTCTTATAAATTTCCTCATCAATTAAATGAGGGCATTAACTAGATTAGTGGTCCCCAAATTGTTTTGGTCTGTGAACCTCTGGGCTTTTAATAAGCCTTATCTTATACCCTCCCCATTCAAAATTAAAGGAAATAAATTCTAGAGTTTACCCTGAATATTCACATACAGAATAAACAAGCAGATTAATTCATTTCAATGCAACAATACATTTATTTACCATAGCCTATCCTTTATACTCCTCTGCTCTGGAGCCAATATTTAGTGCTGATTCTAAGACAGAAGGTAAGGGAGTTAAAATAATGTTTAGCTTTTGGAAATGGGCTATAAATAATGTGAAACATAGTCTGGGGGATGATGCTGGATAGGGAGCTCTGGGTTCTTGTCCATTTCCTGTCTCGGGGTAACCTTGGGCAAATCATTTCCTGAGCATGTTTTTAGGGTACATTCTCACTCTAAGATTCTGTGACTGACTGAGTTAAAGGCAGCAAACATTTGTTGAGTGCTCATCAAGGGTGCTGAGGATACAGTGACAAAAATGAAAAACACTCCTTGCCCACAAGAAGCCGACATTCTGGCAAGGAGAGGAAACTATAATTTGGGCCCAGGAAGAGAATACAAAGTATATACAGAGTTTCACAAAGTAATTTCAAAAGGGAGCAAACATTAACACCTGGGGGGATGAGGCCAAGCTTCATACAAGATGGGGCACCTGATCTGGACTTGGAAGGAAGTTCTATAGCATGGAAGTGAACTCAGTTGGCATTGAATTGTGTCTTTGAGTAATGTGCTTAATTAGATTTTTTTTTAAGTTTTCAAAATGAAAAAATCAATGTTGGATTTCTATTGCATGTTGTTCAGTTATTTTCATTCATTCAGGATTTCCCTGTCTAAGAAATTAAATGTCCAGGGGGCAGCTGGGTAGTTCAGTGGATAGAGAGCCAGGCCTAGAGACAGGAGGTCCTAGGTTCAAATATGACCTTAGATACTTCCCAGCTGTGTGACCCTGGGCAAGTCACTTAACCCTCACTGCCTAGCCCTTACCACTCTTCTGCCTTGTAGCCAATACACAGTATTGATTCTAAGATGGAAGGTAAGAGAGAGAAAGGAAGGAAGGAAGGAAGGAGAGAGGGACAGAGGGAAAGGAAAGGAAAGAGAGAGAGAAAGAAAGAAACAAAGAGAAAGAAAGAAAGAAAGAAAGAAAGGAAGAAAGAAAGAAAGAAAGAAAGAAAGAAAGAAAGAAAGAAAGAAAGAAAGAAAGAAAGAAAGAAAGAAAGAAAGAAATTAAATGTCCAGACCATTCCTTCACTCCTTGTTGCTCCCATTTCCCCCCTCCAATTCTCAAACAACCCTGGCCATTTTGAATCATTATAATCAAAAAGGGTAAAGAGAGCTGAGATGGTCAGAATGAACCAATTGAAAAGAGGCAATATCAGGCATCTTTAAATCTTCACCTACACGGGCTATGAGCAAATGGAATCAATCCGTGTGTCCCAGGACAGGTCCGCAAGAAACCACTTCCCATGAGTCTATAAACATTTAAATCAAGGACAGGCCATAGTAATTTACTCCAACTGGATTAAATTGGTTCAATTTGTATTTTTTAAGTAGAGACAAATGTGAGCCTTACAAATGTATTCCATATCATAGCTGCACTTAAACCATCAGCCATCTGCTTCAATGGGGCCAGAAGTTTTGTTCCACAGAATTAAGTGTTAGGATTCAGTTTTGCAATGACCCAGCTGGCTCGCCTTGGGTGAGGGTGAGGGGGAAGAACTTTTGACTCAGGAATCATTTTTATCTTTAATTTTTACTGATACAAAAGTAAGACAATTGGACCCACCCTAACTCTTTGCCACTGAATTTAACTTAATATACCTTATAACTCCAAATGGGAAGCCAACTGGCAAACTGTAATACATCAGATGCATTGTGGGGCAGGGCGTGTGTGTTGGAACAGTATAAAGAATCCTTTCGAAGAGGATATAAAAGGATCATGGTAGAGGTGTAAGTCCGTCTATTTTGACTTCCATATTATTGATTGAAATACATAACTAAATGGACTCGTTCGCTTCCTGGGAATAAACTCTCAACAGGTTTTTCATCTACAGTAACATCTCATTTACTTGGCATCCTTATGGAAGGAGACAGCCCAGAAAAGGGAATTTTTATGGATATCTGGAGCTTCCCTTTTTTAAATGTTAAAGTTATTCTTTTTGCCCTTTAACTAAGAAATATTCCTCATGGGTGCTATAATACTTCTTTACCTTCTTAAATTAAACAATGAAGACTGAACAGAATTTTATCTTTTTGTTGGTAACTCCAGGTTCATCCTTATGAGAATCATTCCTCTTTCCTACATCTCCTAATAATTTATTTTAGGGGACTTTGAAATATCTAGGATTATTTATCTTTGCAATAAATGGCTTTTAAGAAGGAAAGAAACAGGGCAGCTAGGTGGCTCAGTGGATTGAGAGCCAGGTCTGGAGACAGGAGATCCTGGGTTTAAATCTGTCCTCTGATTCTTCCTAGCAGTGTAACCCTGGACAAGTCACTTAACTCCATTTGCCTAACCCTTACCACTCTTCTGTCTTAGAACTAATAAATGGTATTCATTCTAAACTGGAAGATAAGGGTTAAGAAAAAGAGCGAAAGAAACTCAAGGCTGTTGGAAATCATCTAGACCAAAAGTTCTTAATCTTCTTGTGGCATGTGGTCTCTGGAGTTAATCTCATGAAGCCTATGGATCCCTTCTTAGTATCGTGTTATGAAACGAACAAAAGGAAATATGTAGGATCGTGAAAGAAGCCAGCTGCACCGAAATAGTTAATAGAAATATATCATAGAAATATAGTTAAATAAAATATTAAAAGTTCTAAGTTCTGACTGGGGATGTAGACCCTAAGCGATCACCCTAATGCAAATATTAATAATATAGAAATAGGTCTTGATCAATGATGCATGTAAAACCCAGTGGAATTGCTCATTGGCTATGGGTGGGGAAGAAGGGAAAGAACATGAATCATGTAACCATGGAAAAATATTCTAAATCAACTAATTAAATAAAATTTTTCAATTAAAAAAAAAGTTCCAAGTTCATGGATTCCCTGAAATCTACCCATATACATATGAACTTAAAAAATAAATATATATACATATATTGTTTTTAAGTTCATAGGTCCCAGGTTAAGAAATCCTGGTCTATAGGGGCAGCAAGGTGGCTCAATGGATAGAGAGCAAAGTCTGGAAATGAGAGATCTTGGATTCAAATATGGCCTTAGACATTTCCTAGATGTATACCCTTGGACAACTCATTTAAATAACCTCGATCTCCCACCATTGCCTAACTCTTACCATTCTTCTGCCTTGGAATCAATATACAATATTGATCCTAAGATAGAAAGTAAGGATTAAAAAAAAAAAGAACTCCTAGTTTAATGAGTGGGATGGAAAGAGAAAACAGTTCTAGGAACTTCAGAGATTGGTTATTTGGCTTATAATTAGAGCATTCATCCTGGAGTCAGAAAAGCTGAGTTCAAATCCAACCTCAGATATTTATTGTGACCCTGGGCAAGTCATTTAATTCTGTTTGCCTCAGTTTTCTCCACTATAAAATGGGACTAATAATACATCTACTTTCCAGGATTGCTTAGAGGATCCAATGAGATAATTATAAAGTGCTTAGCAGTGTGCTAGACACCTAGGAAGTGCATATGTAAATGTTTGCTATTTATGATTATTGAGGTCATTGTGATACTCTTGCTCTGCTCTTACTGGCTCTGGTGGCATTGCTTAAGTGTGTTATTTTTTCCTTATTCATGTTCCACGGGCAGTGAAAACACGGCAAGCATGAGCTGGGTTCTAACACCCTCCAAATCTGATTCTTTCCAACAGACCTGATAGCGAAGGCCTTCTGTGCACACATTGGGAGTGGGGCTGAATTTGGGCATCTAGAACAGGAACTTTTTGTTATACAGGAAATGGGACCCCATGAACAATTTTATTATCATTCAGTCATTTTCTGATTTTCTGTAATTCTCATGGACTTGTCCATTGGGATTTTTTAAAACAAAGATACTGGTTTGTCATTTCCTTCTCCATTTTGCAGTTGATAAAATGAGGCAAAAGAGATTAAGTGACTTGCTTAGGGTCACATAGCTAGTAAGTATCTAAGGATAGATTTGAACTCAGGTCTTCCTAATTCCAAGCCCAATGTTCAATCCATTACACCACTTAGCTGCCCCATCACCAATTAAATGTAGGATTTGGGGTGATTTTTACGGTACCTTCTATCTAGATCTTGAGCAAGAGATTCGGACTTTAATAGCTTACATAAATAGATTGCACCTGCCAAGGATCATGGAAGTCTTCAAAAGGGTGTGGAATGAGGACTCAGAGGACCCGTTGGTAGGAGATTCTGTGCCTGGTGGTCGGGTTACTTTAATCGAGATGCCAGTTCAGTTGATGGGACCTATCAGTCATTGCACTGACCTAGCAGGCAGATAGCTTGAGGAATGGTCTCGAGAGAAAGGGAATATCTAGATTGCAATGACCTGGTGGAACCACCTCAGCCTACATTGGAGCTCAGTTCAGTGGACCTTCCCTGAATGCGTCTCACAGCTGTGACTGTGAGGTCTCACCTACTGCTATATCTCTCACAGACAGTTCTCTGACTGCGGAGGACCTGGAAATAACTCCATTTCTCTCCTGAGAAAGAAGGTGCCTGGTCTTTGTGAGAGCTCATCCTCCAAATCCACATCTGCTGTATAGTTTTCAAGTGCTTTCCTTGTTTGCTTATTATTATTCCCATTTTACAGGAGAGCAAACTGAGGTCCAGAGAGCTAGGTAATCTATTGACACTGCTAACCAATGTAGGAGTTAGGATTTGAACCTCCCATATTTCCCAACTCCAAGATGATGTTTTTTATTCCTATCCTTTTCCCAAAGTCTTTAAGAAATAAACTTTAACCCCTTATTTCTGAGATCTCAGAAGTAATGTAGATGATTGTTTACCCTGTTCAGTTGAAACATCACTAGAGCTTTTAAAACCCTTACTTTCTATCTTATAATCAATACTGAGTAGTGGTTCCAAGGCAGAAGAGTGGTAAGGGCTAGATAATGGGGTTAAGTGACTTGCCCAGGGTCTCACAGCTAGGAAGTATCTGAGACCAGATTTGAGCCTCACCATCCACTGAGCCACTCAGCTGTCCCTGCTTTTTCTTTTTTCTTTTTTAAACCTGATCTGTGATTTTCCCTATGTAGGGAATTCCTGGTGAAGAACCCCCTCAACCAATTCAAATGAGAACCAGCCCAGCAACCTAACCTGGGACACTAAAGAGATCACAGGGTTTGTCAACAATCATAGCCTGTTGGACTCAGATATAGAACTTGAACTCAAGTCATTCTGACTATGACAAGTGTTCTCTCCACAGAGACACAGCTGCCTTTCATGACTAGACCTAGTATATCAGAAACATTATATTAATAGAATCATGACATTTTCAAGTTAGAAGGAAACTTGGTGATTATCTAGTTTAATGCGTCCAATTTACAGGTGAGAATACTGAGACCCAGAGTCAGTGGGACATTCAGGGAGCAGCAGAGATGGGACCAGAACCTGGATGTCCTGACTTTCAGGTCAACATTCTCTCCTTTCCTTCATCGTTTTCCCTTTTTGCCCTGAAAAATGAGCTTTGTAATAGAGAAATATATAATCACCAAACTGATCTGACAGCTCTAAAAAAAAGTCTAATGATGACTCCAGACAGCTTAAAATAGGCTCAGATCAGGAGTTTAAAAAATTCATTAAAATTGAGTCCCCAGCCAAATTTCTAGCTGGGTGAACTAATGGGAAAACGGTTGTGCAAAGCTATGCTTTGATGGTGCCGACGAAATTTTGTATTTCCCCAGTGTAAATAGAAGGCTCTGGGAAAGGTCCTAGATGGGATGGAGATGCTCTGGAGAACAGGGGCCGTAAGCAGCCCAAGGGCTGGCTACAAAGGCTACAGAAGTCACAGCCCTCCATAGAGTCAGCTCCATCCCTGTGGAGGGGGAATGAGCCCTAGACTGGGAGTCAGAGCATCCAGTTGAGCTGGAATTTTGGCCGTGTGGCCTTGGGCAAACTCCACTCAATTTAATGAACACCCAGGAAGTTTCTGCTTTGAGAGAGGCGCTGGGTATCCAAACTCAGTCGCTCCCATTTTAATGGAGGAGGTGGTGGAGTTATGTACTTAGTGTATAGTAAGAAATATACATTATTCATGACTAATCTCTATACCCCAAATTTAATCATACAAAGCAATTTTAGGAAGAGAGAGGGGGATCTTAGGAACGGATTCCCAGAGGGGCTAGCCACTGTTTGGGCGTCAAAAGAGGAGGAGGAAATTGGGTCTCGGGACTGTGAGACGCAAAGATAAGGAAGAAATGAGCGCCACACAAGGGAGATGTATTGTACAAATGAAGGGAGGCCAAAGATGGCGGACGTGTCTCTTCATGAAACAGCTAATACTTCTATTTGACTAGGCTATAGAGAAAGGGAAGAAGACTGTATCAGTCTTTAAAAAACCCCTCTGTTTAGGGGGTCCTGCCTTTTTTGCAGTAGGCTGTCTCTTCTCTGGAACCTCTCCCTGTTTTCTAGCATTTTCCTTTTCTAGAATATTCTTTGTCTAGAAACTTTCATACTCTTAATCAGTCAGACCAAAAGTAGATCAAGAAAGTATATTGTGGGGGCAGCTGGGTGGCTCAGTGGATTGAGAGCCAGGCCTACAGACGGGAGGTCCTGGGTTCAAATCTGGCCTCAGACACTTCCCAGCTGTGTGACCCTGGGCAAGTCACTTGACCCCCATTGCCTACCCTTACCACTCTTTCACCTCTAAATCAATACACAGAATTTAAGGGTTTAAAAAAAAAAAAGCTCACTGAGGGGGCAGCTGGGTAGCTCAGTGGATTGAGAGCCAGGCCTACAGACAGGAGGTCCTAGGTTCAAATCCGGCCTCAGACACTTCCCAGCTTTGTGACCCTGGGCAAGTCACTTAACCCCCATTGCCTACTCTTACCACTCTTCCACCTATAAGTCAATACACAGAAGTTAAGGGTTTAAAATAAAAAATAATTAAAAAAAAGAAAAAAAAAGCTCACTGAGCTAAATAGGTGGCTCAGTGGATAGGGAACCAGACCTAGAGATGAGAGATCTGGGTTCAAATCTGGCCTCAGATATTTCTTAGCTGTGTAATCTTGGGTAAGTCACTTAACCCCAATTGCCTCTCCCATACCACACTTCTGTCATAGAAATGATACTTAGAGGAGGCAGCTGGGAGGCTCAGTGGATTGAGCCAGGTCCAGAGATAGGAGGTCCTGGGTTAAAATCTGGTCTCAGACACTTCCTAGCTGTGTGACCCTGGGCAAGTCACTTGACCCCCATTGCCTAGCCCTTACCTCTTCTGCCTTGGAACCAATATGAAGTATTGATTCTAAGGCAGAAGGGAAGGGTTTTTTTTCTTTAAGACCCTACTGTGTGTCAGCAGACCCTGTGCTAGGTATTGAGAATACAAATAAAAAGAATGAAATAATTCCTACTTCCAAAGAACTTAAATCTTATTAGAGGAGGCGATGTGTACATATATGAGAAGAGAGAGAAGAAATGTAAAGAGAATATTTGTAAAAGATAGTTAGGAAAGGAGAGCAGCCACAGTTTTGGGAGATTGGAAAAAGTTTCATGTAGAAAGTACTATATCCTGAAGAGAGGGGCATCTAGGTGCCACAGTGGATAGAGTGCCAAGCCTGGAGTCAGGAAAACTCATCTTCCTGAGTTCAGATCTGGCCTCAGACACTTACTGGGTGTATGACCCTGGGCAAGTCACTTAACTCTGTTGACCTCAGTTTCCTCATCAGTAAAATGAGTTGGAGAAGGAAATGGCAAAGTACTTTAATGTCTTTGCCAAGAAAACCTCAGATGGGACCACAAAGCACTGGATATGACTGAAACATGATTGAACAAAAACCCAATGGAGAAGGATCCATTCAGTCAATCCACAAGCATTTATTTTATTTTTAAAACCTGTACTTTCTGTCTTAGTAACAATCCTATGACAGAAGGGCAAGGGTTAGGCAAATGGGAGTTAAGTGACTTGCCCAGGGTCACACAGCTAGGAAAAATCTGAAATCAAATTTGAACCCAGATCCTCCTGACTCCTGGCCTGGCACTCTATCCATTGAGCCTCCCACCTGCCCGCTACAAGCATTTATCAAGTACCTACTATGTGCCAGGTGCTGTGCCATCCCTGGGGATACAAAGAGAGGCATAGGGCAGTCCCTACCTTTAAGGAGCTTCCAGTTTAGCCAAGAGACATGACAGACCCCAATGATAAGGGAGCAGAGTCTAGGAATGAAGGACGATCAGTGCTTAGCTGCAGAGATGGGAAATTGGGTAAGGAACAGAAAGAAGGTCAGCTTGGCTTCATCACAGAGAACTGGAGGGGAGTTGTGTCTAACAAGGTTGGAAGGGTCAGTTGGAGCCAGATGGGGAAGGTTTAAAATCTGGGCAAGGGAGTTTATGTTTTAGTCTAGGGGCAATAAACAAGCCCATCTAACCACATTAATTGGTGTCTCCATGCCCGTGACATCAGATGTGGGAATAGATATTTTCTAAAATGATTACAATGATAACAGCAGCTACTATTTCTATAACACTTAAGGTTTGCTAAGTGCTTTACAAATATCTCTCATTTTATCCACGTAAATCCTGAGAGATAGATATTATTCCTATTTTACAGATGGGGAAACTGAGGCAGACAGCAGTTAAATGACCTGCCTAGAGTCACACAACTAGTAAGAGTCTAAGGCAAGATTTGAATCTAGTTTTCCTGACTCTTCCCATCCTAAGCTCTATCCACCCTCACATTGCATCCCAGCTCCTGGATTTATTGGTTTCCCACCTTGTCCAGCAGGTGAGCTTTGCAAGTATGCTGAGCAGAACCAAGCATGGCCCTTCCAAGAAACGAAGCTCACACTTTGTAGGGATCAGCTCCCAGCCCCGTTGCAGGAGGGAATTACAGGGGAGACAAGACTGAAGTCATCCCTCAGAGAGCTCAAAGAATGCTATAAGGAGCTCCTGAGACCATTGCTGCTTCCCTCCTCCTTTTTCCTCCTCTTTCCATGGCCACAAGACATCCAGGCCCCACTCTGGTTGCCTCTCTCTGTTGCCTTTGTCTTTCCAACTTTGGTCTCACCTCCTTGGCTTTCTCTTAAGCTACAAGGAATTTTCCCTTGGATGAACTAAAAATACTCCAAATGAAGGACTGAGGATTCGTGTATAACCCACTAGTCTCATTATTGTGATTTCCTCCAAACTAAGTCTTTAAAATGGACAGAGAGAGGGATGCATTGCTGTAAGGAATTCCCTATGAGGCAACATCCTCTAATGATGCATCAAATTAGTAACTATTCTGCAATTGATAGACTTTGATATTTACCTAAGAGTTAAGTGACTGGCTCAGGGTGATACAGCCAATGTATGTCAGACTCAATAAGATTCTCTAACCCCAAGATTAGCTTTCTCACTGTAGACAGAGCTGGAAAAGTAGGCTGTAGAGGGCCTTAAATGCTGGGCTCAGGAGTTTGTATTTTCTCCTAGATATGAGAGAGAGTCACTAATTCAGAGATCTGAAGAAGAACCAGCTTATGGTGGTTGGTAACAACCTGCTGAGGTTAAGATTAGATACTAGGATTCAAGAAATCCAATGTGACCTTGGAGGGATCCCTGAGACTTGCTGGACTGGGTTCATGGCTAGAATATAGCTCTGAAAGGTATAGTTTATTTAAAAGGGGGTAAAATCAGCACCGAAAGGAATAGTATAAGTAGATAAAAATAGATCAATACAAAACTGTAAAAATAAAGGATAGAATGAAGTTGTGATGGAATAGCATTGTGAAGGAGAAAAGAACAAGCATTTATTATGTACCTACCATGTACCAGACACTGTGCTAAGTACTTTAGAAATATTATCTTAAGTAAAAAGTTCATACGCATGTGAGAAAATCTGAGAACTAGAAAGAGAAACATTCAATTCAATCCAAAAAAAATATTTAAGTGCCCATTATGTGCCTGGCACTATGCTAAATGCTAGGGATACATTTTTCTTCTTCTTTTTTTAATCCTTGCTTTCTATCTTAGTATCTGTTCTAAGATAAAAAGAGCAGCAAGGGCTACACAATTGGGGTTGAGTGTCTTGCCCTGGGGTCACACAGCTAGGAAGTGGCAATCAGATTTGAACTCAGATCCTCCTAATTCCAAGACTGGCACTCTATCCACTATGCTTGCTACCTAGCTGTCTTCTGAGGATACAATTAATAAAAAGAAAGACAGACTGTGTCCTTAAGGAATTTATGATCTGAGAAGGGAAAAGAGAGACAATGCATCAAAAGAAGGAAATGGGGGAGACACCAAAAAGAAATAGGAAAGGGTTATCCCCCAAGAACACAGGGGGTATATTGTTCCATGGACCTGAAACTAAGCAGGGCAGCAGATGCTGAGTGGAGTGTGCCCAAAAGTTCACTTTCTGCTCCCCATAAAGAAAGGCATTAGGAGGAGTTTTGTATTCACCTAATACTCTCCAGGCATAAAGAGAGAAAAGACTAATTAGGATAGTGTCAATTAGGGTTTGAGTTTGCCAGTGGTGATGAATGAGGTTAGAGATGCTGAGCTTAACCTGTGGGAGGATCTCCTTCTGTGGAACTGAGACCAGGCAGAGCAGCAGGTGCCCAGTGGAGAGAGCTTTTGGATTAAGAAAGATAGGAAGAGAAATGTAAGTATTGTGGAAGCATACTACAAACTTTCTCCTTAAGCATGGGAATCAGATCACAAGACCGGCCTGGAGACCTGATTTAGAATAAAAGAGAAATAATTCCCACTATCTGGACATTTGTTGGAGTGGCAACATAGTTAATGGGCACTGAACTTGGAGTAAGGAAGACCTGGGTTCAAGTTTTGCCCTAGACATTTAATAGTCTATTCAATTGGATGTGTCATGTTGACTCTGTACCTCGGTTTCTTTGATTAAAAAATAAAGAGGCTGGATTTGATGTCCCTCCCAGATCTAAATTTATAATCTTCTTCTCTGTCAATGCAGAGGGCAGTTCATAATTTTATGATTTGGTTTAACGACCATTCTTAATCTTATCCTTCAAAAGATAGAGGACATGACAGGAGGGATGATATTCTGGACCTAATTTGGATCAAGAAGGAAGGGAGAAGGGACAAAAGAGATAAAGTAAAAAGAAAGGGGGCAGCTGGGTAGCTCAGTGGATTGAGAGTCAGGCATGTTGAATTCATTTTACTGGCTTATTGTCTATCCCATACATCTGCAATATAATCCATGAGAATAGTGTAAGGTATTTTATCAAAAACAATGCTATGGAGCAGGTAGGTGGTTCAATGGATTGAGGGCAATGCCTAGAGATGGGAGGTCCTGGGTTCAATTCTGAATTCAGATACTTCCCAGCTGTTTGACCCTTGGCAAGTCACTTGACCCCCATTGCCCAGCCTTACCACTCTTCCACCTAAGAGCCAATACACAGAAGTTAAGGGTTTAAAAAAAGAAGAAAGAGAAAGAGAAAGAGGCAGAGAGAGAAAGGAAGAAAAAGAAAAAAAAGGAAGAAAGGATGGATAGATAGATAGATAAGAAAAGAAGGAAGGAAAGAAAAAAGGAGAAAGGAATGAAAGAGGGAAGGAATGAAGGAGGGAGGGGAGAAAGGAAGGATTTAATAGATACAGACCACATGTACAGGGGAAATTCCTAACTCAGTACTTAAAATACTGAAATATAATAAAACGAACTTAAATTTGATGAAAATAGAATTGTTCATGATGATTCAGAGATTTTAGACATAATGCCATTCCTAAAAGGAAGATGACAATGGATTTAACAATAGTCATCTCTGCACATCCAGCCCTGTGGGCTTGCCAAGCAGCCCTCCAAAAGAGGGGTACAAGACTCAAACAGAGCTCTTTGGCTCACCAGGAAGAGAACAGAACAGAGCTCTCCTCTGCTAACCCACCAGAAGGCTCTAGAACATTGGTGTAGAGAAACCTCTTCTGGTTATCAAGCCACATGCTAGGATACATACCTGCTCGTCAGCTCCTCTCTTCTGTGGGATAGAGACAATATTTTATCTTCATTCTAACCTCAGGCCAATCTGAAAGTCAGTGGAGATATCCCCACCTTTTCCCAAGGTACAAATTGGTTTTGCATCACTATCGTCCTGTCTTATACATAATAGAAAATTCCCTCCTCCATCCAATCAACATGATCTGCTGGGGTGAAGGGGTGAGGGGGCTGCTCTTTCTTGAGGTCTATTATGTAGTCTGGAACCAAGTAAGAGAAAGGGGTTCTACGTTGCCTCCTGCTCCATTCCAAGAAATTCCATCTTCTCTTGGGACAGGAATTACCAATTTGAACGAATGAGCTCAGCTCAACGAGTAAACTCCAAATCTGCATTTGTTTCTCTTTCTTACTGTTGTCTGTTGTCTCAGTGACTGTTTTCTTGTGAACAGTTGTATTCCCATGCTCTGATGTAATTAGATTACTGTGGCTGGTAAATAAAGAACTGCGCTAATACTAGGGAGAAAAAACCTAGAAGATGTCCGTTGTGCCAAGCATGGGAAGCAAGCTGACTCGGAACAGACTGGCTGATGAAATAAAAATAAAGCTGTGGTCACATCTATTGCACTCCTAGTCTAAAGAGCCTGCTAAAGGAGAAGGAAGCCAACAGTCTGATGAGGAAGAGAAAAGACAGTGGGACTACTAGAGCTTAATCCGAGATGTTAGACTCATCCTGAAGAGGAGAGAGCTGGGTGCTCTGAGGAGGAAGAAGCAGCTTGTCTTCCCTAGTAGAAAACCAGAAACTCTCATGTGAGAGCTCATGGAAGAAGGGACAGAGGAGAATGGGAAGAGTAGGATTAGCTGGTGAGTCTCCACTCAGAGTTACTGGGCGAGGTAACCATTTGTTAAACTGATAACAAAAGACAAATCTGGTGTCTTCTCGGGACAGATAGCTAAGACATAATGAGAACTTTCTTTTTCATACTTATCAAAATAGATGACCACGAGGGACAGCTAAGTGGATAGGGCGACGGGGCTAGAGAGGGATATATATCATGGGTTCAAATCTGACTCCAGATACTTCCTAGCTGTGTGACCCTGGACACTCACTCTCAGTTGCCTACCCTTTATTGCTCTTCTGCTTTGGAACCAATATTTAGCATTGATTCGAAGAAGGAAAGTAAGGATTTAAAAAATACACTCACAACACTTATGTAACCAACTCCTACTTCTGGTGTTTCAGATGGGCACAAATTGCACTTCTAGAAATAATCCAAAAAGTATTGCTGAAGATTATGAAGTCTTGGGAAAGAACCTTTAGACCATGGTGGCACAGGTTAAATTTTCCTCACTGTTACCCATTCAGAGCAAGTGAGCCGGCTAAGAATATGATGTCTGAAAGTGGAATTTGGATTAATGTATAATGAATGGCCTTTGGTGTAGGATTGACAGATTCCTGACCAGAGATGGAGTAGCCTGACAAAGGCTAGTAAAATACCCTTGCCAGGTGTTTACAAATATAATCCGAAGGGCTTTAAATTGAAAAGGTTGGGTGAGGGAGAAAATTGCTATGTTCGGTTTTATAGAAGCCATAAAGAAGGGGGAAGAATCATAGCTATACCCAGATATTTATAGAAGAAAAAAAATTAAAGTTATTGTTCAGTCATGTCTGACTCTGACCCCATCTGGGGTTTTCTTGGGAAAGGTGCTGGAGTGATTTGCCACTTCATCCTGCAACTTATTTTACAGATGAGGAAACTGAGGCAAACAAGATGTGAGCATTTTATTTTTTTATATACTGTATCAGGGTCTTGGATTAGCTAGAATTCCTGTTTCAGGGTCCTGAGTCTGAGGCTCCAACCAGCCTCCTGACTTTTGCATTTCCTTTGTTCTTAGGAACTCTAAGGAATGTTGCCCCCGCCCCCAAAATGGGACTAATAGGTAAAGGAAACAATGAGGCTTTTCTTACCTACCTGACCCCATTACCTATGGGAGTAGGGAGGGGTTAAGAGTTTGATGGACCAGCTCCCAATTAGCTTTTGGATGCTCTACAGAGGAGCTGAATAATGAGCTCCCAAAATTAGATTTATAGTTGTCTGAAGAACCTTGGGATTCTTTGGTCCTTAAGGGGACCACTGACCTATCAATCTATTGGTTATATGCTAGACTAATCAATATATTTCTATTCTAACCCCAAAATCAGCCTCTTCAAATATTAAAATCATTACGAAGATTAAGTAACTTGCTCAGGAAGTATCTGAGGCCAGATTTGAATTTGGATCTTCTACTCAATCCACTGTACCACTCAGCTGCTCTGCTCTAAGAAAGGAGCCAGTAGAAAACCTATGACAACAACTATCTAAATATAATAAATCAAAAGGTGAGGAAACAAGAGGAACTTGAGTCCTTAATGCGAAGAAGAAAAAGTGCCTCCTAGATATTGTCGACATCTGGTGGAAAGAAACCCATAGCTGGGCTCTGTCTCAGTGTAGGCAGAAGTTCGAAATAGGATGGGTAAAAACAGGTATCTGTGTTTTGGGGAGCGTGGGGGAAGGTGTAGCCTTACATGTGAGGAAGGTACACTTGTATAAGGTCATCTAGGAAGCAGAGTAGGTGAATATTTGGGTGAAAGTTAAAGGAGGGAGAAGAAGAATGAGAGTTTGTCATCGATGAGTATGACAAACCATTTGGACTGAAAGAAGAAATAGATGAGGAGTTTGAGAAACAGATTGGAGCCTGACATATTTATGAAATGGGAATTTCAGTTATCCAGACATCTAGGGTAGCTCTCTTTCTGCCAAAAGAAATTTTTTGACTTGCCTATTGATGTTCCTTACTTAGTTTTTAGAATTTAAAAAACCCTTAACTTCTGTCTTGGAATCAATTGGTTCCAAGACAGAAGAGCAGTAAAGGCTGGGCAATGGGGGTCAAGTGACTTGCCAAGGGTCAAACAGCTGGGAAGTATCTGAATTCAGAATTGAACCCAGGACCTCCCATCTCTAGGCATAGCCCTCAATCCATTGAGCTACCTAGCTGCCCCATAGCATTGTTTTTGATAAAATATCTTACACTATTCTCATGGATTATATTGGGGATGTATGGGATAGACAATAAGCCAGTAAAATGAATTCAACATTGATTGGATGGCTGGAATCAAAGAGTAATTACTAATGGTTCAATTTCATTACAGCAGGTCTCCAGTGGAATGCCCCAGGGATCTGTGCTTCACCTCATATTGTTTAATATTTGCATCAATGACTTGGATAAAGGCAGAGATGTTCTGATTGTCAATTTTACCAATTACGCAAAGCTAGAAAATAACAGCACAGAAGATGACAGTCAGAATCCAAAGGGATCTTACCAGGCTAAAGCCTTGAACTGATCAACAACAACAAAAATGAATCCAACAGGCATAAATATAAGGTCTTTGAATCTAAGTGTAAAAAAAATTGTATACTTCCCTAGTATATGGTGGGGAAGACATGGCTAGATACCAGTTATTCTGAGAAAGATCCGAGGGCAAGAGTGGCTATAGAGAGATCAGTATGAGTTATCATGAGTGATACGACAGTGAAAAAAAAAAACTGAGATCTTGGGATGCATTAAGAAAGGCATAGCTTCCAGCTAGGTGGCACAGTGGGCACAGCACTGGACCTGGAGTCAGAAAGAGCCGAGTTCAAATTCCACCCTCAGACACTAACCAGACAGGTTACTTAACCTCTCCTTTAGTTTCCCCATCAAGAAAACAGAGATGATAATAATAGTACCTACCTTCCAGTGTTGTGGTAAGGATCAAGTGAGATAATATTTGAAAAGAACTTTGTAAACCTTTGTAAATGCTAGAGTTGATAAGGATGAGGAGCACTGGGTGACACTATTTTAAAGACATCAGGACTTATCAATAAGGGAAGACTTTATGACCAAACATGATATAGAGAACATTATAAAATATTAAATAGATCATTTTGATTACATTAAATTAAAAAGGTCTTATACAAATAAAACCAAAGCGACCAAGATTAGAAAGTAAATAACAAATTTGGGAGGAAAATTTTATAGCAAGTGTCCCAGACAAAAAGCCTTATTTCTTAAACATTCAGAAAACAGAGTCAAATTTATAAGAATACAAAGAATTCCCCAACTGAAAAATGATCAAAGGATACAAACAGGCAGTTCTCGAAAGCAGATATTAGAACTATCCATAGTCCAATGAAAAAATGATACAAATCACTATTGATTAGAGAAGTGCAAATTAAAACAAATCTGAGATACCACTTCATACCTACCAGATTGGCTAAGATGACCAAAAAGGAAAATGACAAATATTGGAAAGGATAAGGGAAAATTGGGAAACTAATACACTGTTGGTGGAACTGTGAAATGAAAGCAATATGCAATGAGGCTCAAAGGACCATAAAACTACGTATACCCTTTGAGCCAACAATACCACTTACTGGATCTGTATCCCAAAAAGTTCAGAGATAAGGAAAAAAATATCCACTTGTACCAAAATATTTTTAATAGCTCTTTTTGTAGTGGCAAAGAATTGGGAACTGACGGGTTGTCCATCACTCGGGGAATGGACGAATGAGTTGTGGTATATGGTTATGATGGAATACTATTGTGCCATAAGGGAAGATGAACAAGATGAGTTCAGAATGACCTAGAAAGACAAAGGAACTGATGCAAATGAAGTGAGCAGAGCCAGGAGAACAATATATGGTAACAGAAATATTATATGATGATCAGCTGTGAAGGACTAAACCATTATCGACAAAGCAACTTTCCAAGATCGCCACAAGGGACTCTTGATGAAAATGTTATCCACAGCCAAAGAAGGAATTGGTGGAGTCTGAGGCAGACCACAGCATGGCACCTTCCACTATATTTTCTTCATGAGATTTCTATTGTATGTGCAATATGTGTCTTCTATGATGATATGAGCAATATGGAAATACGTGTTACATGAAAGTAGGGGTATAATCTACATCAGACTATTCACCGCCTGCGAGTGAGGAGGGGAGGGAGGAAGAAAATTTGAATTTCAAAATGTCCAAAAACAATTGCTAAAAAAGTGTTTCTACATGTAACTGAAAAAATTAAATTAAATTAAAAAAATTTAAATTAAAAGGGCATCAGGAGGGGGCAGCTGGGTAGCTCAGTGGATTGAGAGCCAGGCCTAGAGACAGGAAGTCCTGGGTTCAAATGTGACCTCAGACACTTCCCAGCTGTGTGACCCTGGGCAAGTCACTTAACCCCCATTGCCTACCCTTGCCAATCTTCCACCTATAAGTCAATACACAGAAGTTAAGGGTTTAAAAAAAAGGGGGGGGGGCATCAGGAGACTAGAGAGGGTTGAGGAGAAAGCAACCAGAAAGGTGAAAATCCTCCAGTCCATATCAAATGAAGAAGAAAGGGAGGCACAGGGCATGCTTAGCCTGGAGAAGAGAAGGCTCATTGTGGATGTAAAGTATCCTCAAGGGTTTGGAGGGTTGTCCTGAGCTTAGATCTGTTTTCCTTAGCTCAGGAGGGTAAAATTAGGCAAGCTAGTTATAAAGAGGCAAATTCATATATATAGGCATTATGTGTAGGTATTTACATTCCTATTATCCATGATTATTTCTAATAGAGTTATTTACTTGTGCTCTTTGGGGACAGTGACCGTGTTTTTGCCGTTGTAGCCCTAACAGTTAGCATCTTGCTTGGCATACATGAAAATTATCGATCAGTGAACCTAACTTCTCTCCCTGGCAAACTTCTAGACTCCATGGGGTCGTCCCTAAAGTCTAAATGCAGTTTTAAGTGCCTGAAATTGCACTAAGACCTTTGAACCGCACCGTATGATGAAGGTGAGAGTTTGTGAGATTTAGAAAGGGAAGCAGCCGTCCCTAAAGGCAAGTCCAACCCAGGCAAGCACAGATCAAGGCAGATTAAGTTTGTTCCCTGATCAGAGAGATGCGGGGCGCACTTGCCAGAGATAATACTCCGATTTCAGCGAAACTCCCAGCCAAGGGTCCTCCGTTATCCTCGTGGATGAGTTCGAGAGTTATGATCCCTGTGATTGTATAAGTAGACAGATTTATAATCTTACCAGAAAAATATAAGCTATGAATTCTAGTAAAGTACAAACAGGGAAATGGAAGACTGTTTTCCCTTCTCAAGGGAAAGAATTGTTTTTTCCCCTAATATATGCAGGCCCACTGACACTTGCCCTCTGCCTAACTTCAAAAGCCTAATGAAAAAGCTTAGACTTTTGAACTTGAGAGGGTCATCCTCCCTGTTTACAAAATGTGGTCAGCAAGGGGAACCAAAGCAAAAAAGTCTCTTTAGATGACATAGGTTTAAACCAATAAAGTCATCTATTTATATGGAGGGCTACTTAGAAAAGAGAACACTTTATAATCTGGGAAAATATTTCAGAGGTTTTGGTAGTTTTCTTTCCTTTTCTCTTTAAAAAAAATCTTTACTTTCTGTCTTAGTAACGATTTGAAAACAGAAGGGCAAGGGCTAGGCAAATGGGGATAAGTGACTTGCCCAGGGTCACACAGCTAGGAAGTGACTGAGACCAGAGTTGAATCCAGGTCCTCTGGACTCCAGGCCCAGCATTTTGTCCACTCTGCTACCTGGCTGCCCCCATGCCGAGTTTTTAAAGACAATTAGCTTTCAGAGGGATTCACCAAAGCTCGAAATTTGCTTGTCATGAGACATTAATCAACAACCACTTGTCAAGCCCTTATATATATATCAAATAGCATGCTAAATGTCGGGGAATAAAGAGAACCCAAAAACACTGTCATTGTCCTCAAGGAGCTCCTGTAAATAACCGCATAATATGACTGTGAATAACATTAACTAAATAACTATATATAATACATACGTAGTTGTTTACATGTTATTCCCCCCCATCAATATATGAGCTCCTTAAGGGCAGCAATAGTTTTGTGTGTGTGTTTGTAAATATATTCATACCCACAGGAAGAGAGAAGGGGAGAGACAGAGACAGAGACAGAGAGAGAAGGGAGAGAGAGAAAAACCAAGACAGAGAAAAGAGAGACAGAGAGAAGGGAGAGAAGGTGAAGAGAGAGAAACAGAGACATAGAAAAAGGAGAGACAGAGAGAAGGGAGAGACAGAAGACACACAGAGAGAAGGGGGAGACAGAGAAACAGATGGAGAGAAGGGAAAGAGATAGAGAGAGAGAAAGGAGATAGAGAAACAGAGAGAGAGAAAGGAGAGAGAAGGGAAAGAGACAGAGAGAAGGGAGAGATAGAAGACGCAGAGAGAGAAGGTGGAGAGAAAGAAAGAGACATAGAGAGAGAAAGGAGAGAGAGAGAAGAGGGAGAGAGAAAGAGAAACAGATGGAGAGAAGGGAGAAGGAGAGAGAAACAGAGAGAGAGAAGGGAAGGAGAGAGAGAGAGAGACAGAGAGAAAGGAGAGACAGAAGACAGAGAGAAGGGAGAGAGACAGAAGATGCAAAGAGAGAAGGGGGAGAGAGACAAAGAAAGAGAAACAGACTGAGAGAAGGAAGAAAGAGAAACAGAGAGAGAGAGAGAGAGACAGACAGACAGACAGACAGAGAAACAGACAGAATGAAGACAGAGAGGAGAGAAGGGAGAGAGAGAAAAAAGAGAGACAGAGAGATATAGACACAGAGAGGAGAGAAGGGGGAGAGAGACATGAAAACAGAGAGACACACACACAGAGAGAAACTAGATGGAATGGAAAGAGTTCTAGAACTGAAGTCAGAAAGACTCAGACATTTACTAGCTGGGCAAGTTACTTCTGTCTGCCTCAGTTTCCTCACTTGTAAAATAGGGGATAATAATAGCACCTACCTCCCAGGATTATTGTGATGATCAAATAAAATATTCATAAAGTGCTTAGCTCAGTGCCTGGCACATAGTAGGTACTATATAAATGTTAGCTATTATATACATAAAGTAAGTGGAAAATAATCTCAGTTGGAAACCACTAGCATCTGGGACTGGGGAAGGCCTTCTGTAGAAGAAGATGGGATCAGGGCAGCTGGGTGGCTCAGTGGATAGAGAGCCAGGCCTGGAAACAGGAGGTCCTGCATTCAAATGTGACCTCAGACACTTCCTAGCCTGGGCAAGTCACTTAATCCTCATTGCCTAGCCCTTACTGGTCTTCTGCCTTGGTACCAGTATGCAGGATTGATTCTAAGGCAGAAGGTGAGGGTTTATTGAGAAGGAGAAGGACAATGGAAGAGAAGGAGGCAGCAGCTGGAAAGAGTTTTCCAGACTTGGGGGACAGCCAATGGGAAAGTACAGAGTCCGGAGTTGGGGTTTATCTTGTGCTCTAGGAACAGCACAAAGTCAGCATCACTGGATCCTAGAATATGTGGAGGAGAGAAAAGGCTGGGAGGCAGGAAGGGGCCAGATGCCTTGTTTCACATTTGCTCCTGGAGGTAATGTGGAGCCGCTGGCAGATGCTGAGTCGTGGGGTGGCACGGCCAGGCGTGTACTTGAATGTCACTGTGACAGGGAAGTGGGCAGTAGATTGAGTGGGGAGAGACTTGAAGTGGAGACGAGGCTCTGTGAGAGGCCAGCTGTGAAGTCCCGTACTGGGATCTCAGGGTCTCGGACTGACTCCTTTAAGAGTCTTCATTTTGCTCAATGACCTGTAGTAGTGGAGATTGCTGTGCTAAAGTTCCGCGTAGGGTTTTAATAACCAAATCACCCAAGATGAAGTTTACTTTTGACTTCATTTCCCTTTAGAAGATGGAAACATCAAAATATCTTGAAATTATTTTATCCTCTTGGAACAGTATTACAGTTCCCCTCCTTGTTCCACCATTACCTCTCTAAGACACCTTGAATAAGTCACCTTCTGGCTCTGAATTTCCTTTTTAAAATCAGAACATTAAATTAGGTCATAATAATGGCCATTTAACTGATGCATTGAAGTACTTTGCTTAAATTATTTTATTTAATCTTCATAACAACTAATAGGTACATGGGTATTATCATCCCCATTTTACAGATGAGAATACTGAGATTCAAGGAGGAAAGATAAGCCATAGGCACAAAGCTTAGTAATTCTCAGGGGTGGAATTCAAACTCAGGGGTCCCCTTATTCCAAACTGCAGTATTCTTTCTAGTAGAGCACTTGTCTAGGTCACAGAATTTGGTGAAAATGAGTCCACAAGACAGATGGCTAAAAGAAAAAAAAATCTTCTTTTATTAGCAAACAGCCAAGATACACGGAGACGCTCCAGGAGGGTACATGATGCCCTGAGGAGCACAGCCCTCTGGATCCCCCAGTTCCCTGCAGGGCTGGGCCTTCCTCAGGAATCCACAGTATCTTGCACTGGAGCGAGAAGTCCATCTGGGCCAGAGAGACAGGCCCTATTTTTGGCTCTGGCTCCTATTGGCAGAGGGAACACTCCCATGAACGAAACCACAGAAACTTGAATTATTGAAGAAGTAATGACAGCGAGGAAATTGCCTGATTCTTTTAATAGACTCTAAGCCTCTCCCTGAAACAAAGGTTCGCCTTCTGAACGCTAATATTCTTCTGATGACAATGGATGGCGGTGAGTCATGGTTTCCAGAGAAACACAAAGATTTTTAGACCTGGAAGGGACCTCAGAGGTCATCAAGTTCAGCCCCTTCATGTTACAGATGGGGAAACTGAGTTTCAGAGAAATTAAGTGATTTTCCAAAGTTAAAGCTAAGTCTTTCTAAGTCTAGTTGAACCCAAAGGACCATGAAGAGGTCCAGGAGAGTGGACAGGCTGACAGACAGCAGAAGGGAGGAACCATGTAACAAGTGTGTGAAGAATGTTATCAAAGATAGGTCTGTCTTGGGGAAAATGTTCTAATAAATTAGTGAGAATTCAGGACAACTGATAGACAATCTATAAGCTAACTAGAATCTAATCAGTATAATATCAGGAAAATAATAATCATATCATAAAAATAGAATTTATAGAATAATTTAAGGTTTGCAAAGCACTTCACAAATACCCTCACAACAACCCCAGTCAGAAGATACTATTATTATCCCCATTTTACAGATGAGGAAACTGAGATAGACAAAAGTAAAATGATTTGTCCAGCTACTAAGTGTCTTAGATGGGATTTGAACTCAGGTCTTCCTGACTCCAGGCCCAGAACTCTATCCACAATGCCACCCGGCTGTCTCATCAGGATAATGAAAAGGAGATCCCAACTATATTGAGTTAGACCTCCATTTTAGTCAACCTTGGGGGCAAATTTCTTGGAGGACATCAACAAGAGCAACTCATAATGGATAGGGATGGATGGGTTGGTATTGCTTTATTGAAAAAAAATATCTAAGGGGAAGGCAGCTAGGTGGTTCAGTGGAGAGAGAACCAGGACTAGAGATGAGTGGTTCTGGGTTCAAATCTGACCTCAGATGCTTCCTGTATCAACCTGGAAGAGTCACTTAACCCCATTTCCTAACCCTTATTAGTCTTCTGCCTTGGAATCAATATACAGTATCTATTCTAAGATGGAAGGTAAGAGTTAAAAAAAAAAAGACTATGTACAAAGAGGAAATATATGTGTATTATAGATCCTTGGGAGGATGAACTGGATCAAAGGGTCAGGAAGAATGGCAGAAGATGATGTAAGGACAGAAGACAAGCAATGGGGAGGGTTTAGTCCAAAGCTGGCTCCCATTGTCTTGTGCAATGATTTCACAGCACTGTGTAGGACATCTTTGTCTAGCCTCCAAGATGGTGCCATGACAACAGCATGCCAAGAGCCCCATCTTGGATACTGAGGGGATTGATGATGGCCTCTAAGGTTCCTTCCAGCTTTGATTTTCTAGAGTCAACAGAAGCTTCCATAGAAGATAGTGGAGTCACAAAGGCAAAAACGGCCCTTTCTTCAGGAAATCAGCATACGTTGAGAAGTAAATGAAAACTCTACAGAAAGCCAAAAAATAATTGGGAGAAAGAGATAACAACTGGAAGAAATGGGAAAGGACTCTCGTGGCAAATAGCATTCAAGCTGAGCCTTCTAGGGAAGCCAAGGAGGCTCCAAAAAGAGGGGAGGAAAGAAAAACGGGGTTTCCGGGCATGGGGGACAGACCTGTGCAAAGATACAGCAGACAGAAAGTCAGAGGTAGGGAACAAGAGTAAAGAATTCTGGCAGGATTGCTGTGCAGGTTAAATAGGAATGGGGAGAGACCAGAGACAGGGAAACCAGCCCCTCTTTTGACAACATAATGGCTCTTGAGGATTTCTGATTGTCCCTAGGAATGTCTGACAGCCCAGGACTCCATTATGCAGAGGAGTGGGTTAGCTCCAGACTTGCAGGATGATGGCATTGAAAGGGTATCATCATTACGTCAAGAAGTTGATGGTGCAGCAGTTTGGCTGAAAAGATACTACTATTTTCTTCTCCTCTAGAGATCTTCAGGTCATCTCCCTTGGCCCAGGGAGAGCTTTTTCATTCATTTATTTTTCTCTAGCACCTCTGATGTCTCATCAACTCTTGCTTAAGGTGTGTGGCTTTGATCTTTATGCTTTTTATATTTATTGGTCTTTAGTGTTCTTCCTTCCAACGCCTGAAACACACAATTGCTTCAATATCAAAGTGCATGGGTAGCAGGGAAAATGAGATTGTCAGAAAAAATAGAGAAAAAGCAAAGCAAAACTTGGACAGGTGTTGAATGTGGAGGAAAAAGCGCTGGAGAGGCAGCTTGGCATGTGGATAGAGCACTTGGCCTGGACTCAGGGAGACCTGAGTTCAAATCTAGCCTCAGGTTTATGACCCTGGGCAAGTCAATGAACCTTTATTTCAGTGGTTCCCAAACTTTTTTGGCCTACCGCCCCCTTTCCAGAAAAATATTACTTAGCGCCCCCTGGAAATTATGAAACTATTTATTGAACTCAGAATAGAATGTAATATAAAAAAAAGTGTGGCCATCACTACCTCCTGGATTTCTGCAGCACCCACCAGGGGGCGGTGGTGCCCACTTTAGGAATCACTGCTTTATTTGCTTCAGTTTCCCCAATTGTAAAATGGAGATAACAATAGCCCTGACCTCCCAGGGTTGTTGAGGACCAAATGAGATGGTAACTGTAAAGTACTTAGGGCAGAAGTTAGTAAATAGAAGCCACTGAGTAAATGATTATTCTCTCCCTTCCCTTCCTTCTCTGTTGATTGTAAGGAAGATGGCTTAGAATTGTCAAATAACAGCAATCACCACTTAGGTGGGGAATTGTATATTATACAAATGTTGAAAAAATGCCAGACTCTCAGTAAATAACACTTACCTTGAAGGAATGTTGAGAATCAAATAAGAGAATATTTGTAAAAGATGCTTAGCATGGTACCTGGCACACTCTTTAGAAATTATTTTTTTTTTCCTTCTCTTCCACTGGACCCGGAGTCAGGAAGACTTTTCTAGCTGTGTGATTCTGGGCAAATCAGTTCACTTCTCTGAATCTCCTTCCTTATGTGCAAAATGTAAATAAGAATGTTTTCCTCCTAGCGCTGACGTGAGACCCAAATGGGCCTGTAAAGCAATGTCAACGTGAGTTATTATCATTAACTGCTCTGAGCCACAGATTTCTTCTCTGGAAAAAAAAGGAGAATGGATGAGGTGACTCCCAGAATTTTCACTGACTGGCCCCCATGCCTGAAACTCTCTCCCTCCTCCTCTCCATCCTCTGGCTTCTTTCAAGTGCCAGCTCAAGTCTGACCTACAAAAGCTTTCCCCTGAGATCATTTTCGATTGATCCTGACTATATCTTGTTTATGCATAGTTGTTCGTCTGTGTCTCCCCTGTTAGGCTGGGAATTCCTTGAAAACAGGAATTTTTTTTCTTTTTGCTTCTACTTATATCCCCACTTATCTCTTATCCTTTATTTAAGATGAGCAAGGAATGTGGTAGGTGCTTATAAATGCTTGTGGACTGTCCTAGTTTCATTACAGTCTTACGTAATAAAAGCACTTAAAGGTTTATAAAGCACTTTCCATATGTTATCTTCTCTGATTCTCAAAACAATCCTATGAGGTAGTCACTATCCCCATTTTACAGATGAGGAAACTAAGGCTAAAAGAAGTGAAATAACTTGCTTAACTTCATAAAGCTAGTAAATGTCTAGGGCAGCATTCACCCTCAAGTGTTGATAAGTCCCAAGTCCAATACTTTATCCACTGGGCCATGTAGTTATTTAAGCAATGACAAAATCATAAGCAATAAGTCATGATCAGTGATCAATAATCCTTTGCATCAGAAGGTGGGACCTGTGCTCAGCTTTGTATTGTTTAATATTTTCATCATTGTCTTGAATGGCACGGATGGTACATCCACCAAATCTGGGAGGGAAAGTGTACATAGAAGGACGGATCCAAGAAGATTTGGATAAACTAAAGCATTGGGCTGAATATTCTAAGGTGAAATCTGGAAGATCTTGAACTCGGGTACAAAATTAACTTTATAAGTCTAAGGTGAGGGAGATATAGTTAGTAGTTGTGAAAAATATCTAGGGGTCTTGGGCAACTAGGTGGCACAACGGATTGAATGCCAAGTCTGGAGTCAAGAAGTCTTGAGTTAAAATTCAGCTTCAGACACATACAAGCTGTGTGACCCTGGACAAGTCATTTCACCTCTGCCTCAGTTTACTCATCTGTAAAATGGAGATAATTTTAGCACCAACCTCCCAGCATGGCTGTAAAGATCAAATGGGATATTTGCAAAGTACTTAGCCTAGGAGTTGATCAATAACAGGCATTTAATAAATAATTAATCCCTCCCTTTTCCTTCCCTAGTGCTTGTAGACTTGTCAGATAACTGAGAAATCACCACAGATGGGGATATTAGTAAACATTGAAAACATGCCAAACTCCCAAATATATTTAAATCATTGGAGGAATTACTATAATCCTAACTGCTCATTACCATTTGACAAACATATGTGAGAAGCAGCATGACCCAGGGATGGGGAAGACTTGGGATTCGTCTCTGACACATCCTCGTTGTATGATGGTGGCTAAGTCACTTAAACTCACTGTGCCCCCAGACAGTCTTCTGAGATGAAAAATGACGGAGCATTTGCCAGTCTTTACGTGTAAAGGGAGTCTTCACCCGAGACATCATCTGCAACAAGGGGAGATCACAGGTGTAGACATACACGCTCATACGTGTAGCAATGTGAGCCGCCAACAACCCAAGCTCTGCACAGTGCCTGGCACATAAAAGCCACCAAAGAAATGCTGGTGGATTGACTGACAGCCTCCTACTCCTCTCCCCCAGTAACTCATCTCCTCATTAATTCTCTCTCTGGATTCAAAAGCAGTCTAGTGGGTGTTGAGTATTCTCAGAAATTATTAAAAAGTCTCTAATCAGCTTAGCCTTCTCCCTGGAGGGAAATCAAGGAGAAGTGTTCTCTTTTGGACTAGCTTCTCTCTCAGGTCAGATTGTGAGTTTCTAGGTTACAGGCTTAGAACCAATCACATAATACCCATAAATTTACTAGCAGGAATAAGTAACTAGATTATATACACATTCAAATGATATCTAGAAGGCTAAGATGGGACTCACAGCCTGGATCACTTCTTTGTGGTAAAGAAAGAGATTAAGAATCCAATTCTGGGGGCAGCTAGGAGGCTTGATGGATTGAGAGGCAGACCTAGAGATAGGAGGTCCTGGATTCAGATCTGGCTTGGACACTTCCCAGCTGTGTGTCCCTGGGCAAGTCACTTAACCCCCATTGCCTAGTGCTTACTATTCTTCTGCCTTGGAACCAATACTTAGTAATGATTTTAAGATGGAAGGTAAGGGATTTTTTAAAAGCCTTAAATTTGGGGACTCCATGGATAGAAGGTATTTCTGAAGAGTAATTTCCAAGACTGAATTCATCTAGCACTTAGCACAGTGCTTGGCACATAGTAGGCACTCAGTAAATATTGATTGATTGATCTTCCAGAATGAAGTCTGGGAAGTTCAGCCCAGTGGAAAACTTTGAGATATTTTTAGAAATTATTTTCAAAAAGAATTTTATTCAGCCTTTAAGACTGTCCTCTAGTGAGGTGTTCCCCTTGTAAATATTAGAATGATGCAAGAGTCTTTGCAACTAGAAGACCATCCTCTGATGTTTGATGCCACTTCAGGCATAAGATAGGGAGATGCTGGCAACGGGGGTTGCCTCCATTGTGAACAATTGTGTTGTTCAGTCATTTCAGTCATGTCTGACTCGTCATGACCCTATTGGAGATTTTCTTGGCAAAGACACTGGAGCGATTTGCCATTTCCTTGTCCAACCCATTTTACAGATGTAGAAAAAGGGACAAATAGGACCACACAGCTGGTAAGAGGCCAGATTTGAACTCAGGAAGATGAGTCTTGCTGACTTTGGGCTGGGCACTCTATCCACTATGCCCTCTAGCTGCCCAAGTGGAGAACACCTGAGTCCAAATAGAAAAGGGATTCCCTAGATGATCAAGTCTTCTACATGTTGAAGTTATTGTGTTGATGTTGTGATATTGTGTTGATGACATCAAACCCCAGAAGTCTGAAGAGTTTCTTTAATTAGATTTGTCAGACATTCATAGGAGTTCAGACTAATGATCCATACAGGAGAAAAACCAAGTAGATCAAGAAAGTATATTATGGGGGCAGCTGGGTGGCTCAGTGGATTGAGAGTCAGGCCCAGAGACGGGAGATCCAAGGTTTAAATCTGGCCTCAGACACTTCCCAGCTGTGTGACCCTGGGCAAGTCACTTAACCCCCCCATTGCCTACCTGTTACCGCTCTTCTGCTTTGGAGCCAATACACAGTATTGATTCTAAGGCAGAAGGTAAGGGTTAAAAAAAATAAATGTATTGACCAGACCATAATGTACACTTGGATGGACCAGCCTGTTGTATTAAATGTGCTTCATTATATGAAACTTAGGTATGGTGGATGGACAATGAACTGGGTCCAAAATTAAGTAGGTGCAATAGAGCAGACTGAACTATATTTAGGAACTGCATAGTGCTTTCCAGAATCCCAAGATATCCCCTCAGACAAACCTTACACACCCATCTTTTTAACACCGGTGGTCTCCAGCTTTTGTTATTTGGGCATGAACAATGAACCACTTCGCAGACATTAAAATTGGGGATTGCTCAAAGAGTAATGGAAAGACTTTATTTTTTTTTAATTTTCTATTGATTAATTATGAAAAATTTTCCATGAGTACATGATTCATATTCTTTACCTCTCCTCCTTCCACCCCTCTCCTATAGCCAACTTGCAATTCCATTGGGTTTTACATGTGTCATTGTTAAAGACCTAATTCCATATTATTGATATTTGGACTAGAGTTATCTTTCAGAGTCTACATCCCCAATCATGCCCCCATCGACCCATGTGATCAAGCAGTTGTTTTTCTTCTGTGTTTCTACTCCCACAGTTCTTTCTCTGGATGGGGATAATGTTCTTTCTCATAAGTTCCTCAGAAATATCTTGGATCATTGCATTGCTGCTAGTAGAGAAGTCCATTACATTCTATTTTACCACAGTGTATCAGTCTCTGTGTACAAAGTTCTCCTGGTTCTACTCCTTTCACTCTTCATCCATTCCTGGAGGTTGTTCCAGTTCACCTGGAATTCCAATGGAAAGACTTTAGTTGGGCACAAGTGGGCTACAGTGTATTACCATTGAAGACTTATGGACAACGAATGGCATAAAAATCATCCAAGAAACATTCAGTCCGAAGAGGTAGTGGGCTGTGATGTGAAACCATCAGAGTGATGATTTCAAGAGATAAGAGCTGAACAGCCTGGCAGCCCCCCTGAACATTATCACATAACATTATACGGCCCTCACATCATACAAAAAGACTGAGAAAGCTTTCAGCAACATCAAATGGTTTCTTTATGGCGAATTCATGGAAGAACTTGGACAACAATTACCCAGGAGGAGAAGGTGTAGCCTTTAACTGTGGAGAGCCCATATGGATATGATCACAGATTCATTGAAATTGGAACATACGTTGGCATTCTTAAGCATTTGAAGATACCTCTAAATTTGCTTTTTTTAAATGAGTTGGGGAACTGCTTGATCACATGGGTTGGTGGGGATTTGACTGGGGATGTAGACTCTAAGCGATCACCCTAATGCAAATATCAATAATATGGAAATCGGTCTTGATCAATGACACATGTAAAATCCAGTGGAATTGCTCGTTGACTATGGGGTGGGAAGAGGTTAGGGGGAAGAGTGGAGGGAAAGAACACGAATCATAGAATCATGGGAAAATATTCTAAAATTCTAAAAAATGGGTTGGGAGTTGATTGATTAGTATAGTAGATTGAGTGTCAAACCTGAAGTTGGGAGGAACTGGGTTCAAATCTAGCTTTGGACACTTCCCAGCTCTGTAACCCTGGACAAATCCTTTAATCCCAATGACCTAGCCCTTGCTTCTCTTCTATCTTAGAATTGATATTAAGACCAAATGTAAAGTTTTTTTTAAAGGTTTGGCAGCCTTTTGTTGAAGGTGTGACAAATTGTCACCCATTGTCCTTCAGATAGAAATGAATCACCTCCATGATTTAGAGAGAGCAAAAGATGGCCCTGAATTTCCCTTGCAGGGATATAGGTTGGTAAAGGCAGCAACCATATGGAGCACTTGCCAGCTAGTGTGGCCTCATTGGCAGTGGGATGAATCCTTCTGGGTTTGGCTGAGACCCAGGGACAAGCCCGACTTGTCACATGACCCAGAAAGATTCCCAGAAGTATTTAGGGGAGGAAATCTGGACAGAACAATAGAACCATAGGGAATTATGGCAGCAGGCAACAGACAGAAATATAAAAGGCAGAGGCTGAGACAGGTGTCAAAGCGAAGGGGAAAATGCAAAGAGTAGGAGGGTAGGAACATGTAGTAATAGAGAGAGAGTCAGAACTAAGCACGAGGACTGAAGACTGAGAGCAAGTTGCCAGTCATTCAGAGATCCTGGGGTTCAACTAGCCACGATACCAAAATAAAAGCCCAGTTATTAAAACTAACATACAAAATGGAGGGCTTAGTTGAAGGGGAATAAGTGATAACTCAATTAAAGCCAAAACAAAATCAGAAACAGACTCAAGACAGGTTTGATACTGACTCTCCTAATCTGAGGATCCATGGGTTCTTCTATTGCCCAAACCAGTCTAGGTTGGGACTCAGCTCTTGGGTGGGAAGTGAATGGTCCTTCCTCTCCAGACTGGAGATGAGGAACAAGGATATGGACTGATGATTATGCCACAGTATGTCTCTTAAGTGTCAGCCTTCTTATATCACCCACAACAGGCTCTGGAGATAACTTAGAAAAGATCTAGAACCAAAAGGAGCATTGAAGCTCATCTAATCCAAATCCCTCATTTAGCAGATGAGGAAACCGAGGCTTAGAGAGCTTAATTTATTTGTCCCTGGTCACACAGCTAGTATATGTCAGAGGAAGTTTGTAACTTACGTCTTCTTGACTTTGGGTCCACCGTATGATAAATGAACATCTTATAATGAATCCTTCTAATCACTCAAAATATAAGCTCTTATTACTATGAATCCACTGTATGGCTTAAAACACTTCCTAGCTGTGTGTGTGACCCTGGGAAAGTTACTTAACCCCCATTGCCTAGCCCTAGTCCATACAGTTCTTCTGCCTTAGAACTAATATTCAGGATCAATTCTAAGACAGAAGATAAAAGAAGAAGGAGGAGAGGAGGAGGAGGAAGAAGAAGAAGAAAAAAGATGATGATGAAGAAGAAGAAGATGATGATGATGATGATGATGAAGAAGAAGAAGAAGAAGAAGAGGATAGGGGCAAGCAAGGTGCCTCAGTGTTAGAGACCCAGGTGGAAATGGAAGTTCCTGGGTTCAAATCTATCCAAAGATACTTCCTAGCTGTGTGAGACTGGGCAAGTCACTTAACCCTAATTGCCTAGCCCTTGCTACTCTTCTGCCTTGGAACCTACACTTAGTATTGATTCTAAGACAGAAGGTAAGGGTTTGGGGGGGGGGCAGTGAAGAACTTACTATATGCCATTTAGGCACTGTGTTAAGCAGAGATGAAACAAAGACCTAAAAAAAACCAGTGTGCTTTCAAAGGACATATGTTCTGTTCAGGAAATTGCAAGCACACATAAGTAAAATTAAAATGTACACAAAGTAATTTCAGGCATGAAAGCACTGGCATAAACTATATCAGACTATGTACCTCATTGGGAGTGGAGAGAAGGTAAGAAAGAATCATAAAATGTGAGAAAACAATTTTTGAAAATTTTGTTTCTACGTGTAAGTTTAAAAAAATGTTAAGTTAAAAAAATAGTTTAAAGAGTTTGAGAGTAGATATATTAGCACCTTCAGGGACCAGGAAAGGATTCATGGAGGAGCTGAGCTGTAAAGAGGACTAGGGATTTTCTTGGCAGCTGGATGGTGGGGTGGATAGATCTCTAGACCTGGAATTAAGAAGTTCTAAGCCTCAGACTTTTCCTAGCTGTGTGACTCTGGACAAGTCACTTAACCCCATTTGCCTCCGTTTCCTCATGTGGAAAATAAGATGGAGAAGGAAATGGCCAACAACCCCAATATCTTCACCAAGAAAACCCCAAATGGGGTCACAAAGAGTTGGATATGACTGAAATGACTGAACAACAACAATAAAGGATTTTCTAGTAACAGATAGCCTTTGGTAGGGCTGACATAAGCCCTAGTAATTTTGCAATCTATCCCATGATAGATGGTACCAGTGGAAAGTTCCAGAATATTATGATTTAATTTGACATCATTACCAAAAGTACAGGGAGACTACTCCTGGAAATGTGAAGTGGGAAGCAACGATTGGTTTGTGGCCCATTCCTGATGGAAAATCTGACTGTTAACCTGCCTCCTTGAGATATGCTTGGTCTGATTCTGAGGTCAGATACATCACTTATATTGCTATGTAGCAAAGTAGTTAACAGGTGACTGCTGTCTATGTTTTGTTTTGTTTGGGGTTTTTTTTAGATTTTTTTTAAACCCTTGTACTTCGGTGTATTATCTCATAGGTGGAAGATTGGTAAGGGTGGGCAATGGGGGTCAAGTGACTTGCCCAGGGTCACACAGCTGGGAAGTGGCTGAGGCCGGGTTTGAACCTAGGACCTCCTGTCTCTAGGCCTGACTCTCAATCCACTGAGCTACCCAGCTGCCCCTGCTGTCTATGTTTTGATAGGTATAGATTCTGAAATAATCCTTCAATGTTATTTGTTGTCTGTTGGGTAACGTAAATTCTCCTTGAACATTTCTGGTGATGGAAACCCTTAAAGCAATGAATTAAAATGATGATCACTACTCATTTCTTTTCAGTCCCTTTTGCAGAGTTCTCTCTTCATTTTTCCAAGCTCTTAAAGTGGGCTTAAAAAAAAAACAGAAAAGGCATTTTTTTAAACCCTTACTTTCTGTCTTGGAGTCAATGCTGTGTATTGGCTCCAAGGCAGAAGAGTGGTAAGGGTTAGGCAGTGGGGTCAAGTGACTTGCCCAGGGTCACACAGATGGGAAGTGTCTGAGGCCAGATTTGAACCCAGGACCTCCTGTCTCTAGGCCTGGCTCTCAATCCACTGAGCCACCCAGCTGCCCCCAGAGAAAAGGCATTCTTGATGGCAAAATTATTGACTTACTCACTCCTCTGGAAGGCTCCCCTCTCTCTCCAGACCCCAAGCTATACATAGTTTATATAATTTGTAGAGTATATATAATCAGTATATCTACTTATCATTAATCTATCCTGGCATAGACCAGAGCTCCCTGGGGAATACAGGTTCAGTAATCCAGCCTCTGCCCTAGATACCTGTCTTGGATGATTGTCTTGCTTGCCACTCCCAGGACCATTTATGGATATTGCTTCAGTCTGAAATGATCTCCTGCCTTATTTTTATCTAGAGGATTCCTTCATTGGTCACCACCTCTCAACACATATCATATTTCTCTAAAACTTAAGTTTCTTGAAGACAGAGTTTGCTTTATGATCGTTTTCTCTGGTCCTCATAGCTGTCTAATATTGATTCCAAGCATTGGCTCGGGTCCTGATTCTTTCACCATAACTCAAATGTGAATTTCATCAATTCTACCTAAATTGGATAACTCTCCCCTATGGGACTTTGGTTTTCTCCTAGAAGAATGAGGTCAGCCATACCAAGATCCCAAGAGCTGCCAGAAGCCAGATTGTGCCAGCTTAGCCTGCATTATCTTCTTACAGCCCTCACTGGCCATTCATCACTTTTCATGGGTGATGGGGAAACCACTGTGGCAGAGTTGACCAGGGAGCAGGATAAGGTGGCCAGGACAAGGACTCTGCTTAAATCTGAGGCAAAACTCAGACTATATTTATGTTATTGAAGGAATCAACTTCAAACCTCTAAGGATAGAGACTTTTTATCATTTCAGCAATAATTAGTTTTTATTTTCTTGGGCTACATTACCTTTTTTCCATTATAAATAGAGTTTCTTTTGCAAAATTCTTTTCAGCAATATCTTTTGCTTTTAGATCATTCAATTCAAAATATATGCTTTCCCCCTTTGCTCAAGACTCATCCCTTGAAATAAGAAATACAAAATGGGTGGGGATTGGAGGGGAAGAAAATGGCAACAAAACTAACCAAACCTATCAACCCAATGTGGCAGTTCATTCAATGTTCCATACTCACCGAGGTCCCTACCTCAATGGAGAGAGAAAGGATGGAGGTCCATTTCTTTTCTCCTCTGTGGGGCTAAGTTTACTCCATAATTATGTAGCATTCCATTTTGTCTGTTGTTCTTTCTATTTGTAGTGTTGTCATTGTGTGTGTTGTTTTTCCTAGTTCTTCCTGCTTCTTTAGTAGGTTATATTATATATTAAGTTTTCCAAGATACGGTCTCTGGATGGAAAGAGATCAAGACATAATGGTAAGGCATCAGTGAGCTGAACATGGAGCCCCAAGAGGTTAGGTCACTTCCAAGACCCTTGGGTCATGGTCACTACTTATCACCGCAGTGCAATGTCTAATACGTGGTGATGAGCTGTGAATCCCTTAACTATCATAAACAAGGCAAAGGATCCAGGACAACTTCAGGGGACTCATGAAAAAAAGGATATCCCCCACCACAGAAGGAGCAGGAGTCTGAACACAGGTTGAAACAGGACATTTTTTCTTCCATGAATTTTGCCCCAGTGTAAGTAATGTGTGGCTCGTTTCATGACATGATGAACAAGGAAATGTGTATTTTATGACACAACCTATGTACAGGCTTGCCTTTTTGGGATGGGAAGGAGAAAAAAATTTTTAAGTTTATGAGTTTATTGTTGGATAAGAAGATTTTGAAAAGAAGTAGGGCTGTGTGACCCTGGGCAAGTCACTTGACCCCCACTGCCCACCCTTACCACTCTTCCACCTAGGAGCCAATACACAGAAGTTAAGGGTTTAAAAAAAAAAGTAGGGTTAATGATAATCCTATCAAAAAAGAAAGAAAAGAACTTTGATGAATCATTGAATATATCATTTAAAAGAAACTTTTAGATGAAAAGCAATCATCTCGAACATTTTAAAAAGTCATTTAGAGATAAGAAAATAAAAGAAAATGCAGAATGAGATCCTGACAAGCAAATCAGTATGGAACTACCGTGTCAGATTTGGGAAGTATATGTGTTTTAAAAGTTGTGTGTAAAAAAAAAAGAGTGGAAATAGATAGGGAGTCAAATAAAAATATCATATTGCCACCTCCCAGATCCTCATATTTTAACTGATTAACTAGTTTCATTAGTGATTTGTCTTTAACAAATGATATTTGTGTGTGTAAGCATATATTATGAAGGATGTTCTGTTTTTTTGTAGTCCTGAAAGCCTGTCCCTCCAAAATTCTGCGACTAAATAATTTTGTGAGGTCTTGAGAGGTTAAGTCCTGTGCTATTCACCAGAAGTGTGATCTTGAGCAAAGATGGCAGTAGAGCCTTGGTAATCCAATGCCAAGTTCAGTGACCTTTCTGTTATACTGTGCTCTCTCAAATTCTTCAGTGGTTATTCCTTTGGGATCATGGGATTATAAATTTAAATCTGGAATGGACCTTGGAGGGTCTTGGATACACTGCCAATGATAATAATAACTCTGGACTCTTTGAGACAGCAAATGGAGTTTGCCTTTGTCAATCGTTACCTTTTTTGAACTGAGATTCCATAAGCCAGGGTGTTAATGAAAAATCATGAGACTTGCATGTGTGAACTATTGCCTCCTGTCCTTTTTCAGCATGCTTTTTTATCTCTCCTTCCCATGAAAGTGGTTAACAGCCAGGAAAACCATTGCATAGCCTGGTGGCATTTAGAATCCAAATTTCACTGAAGATTAGGGATGCTAAGCTCATAATTTTATTTACTGGAAATATATCATCAAGAATAAGAACTTTTCAAAAACTCGGTCCTTGAAATCAAATGAATCTATAAATATATATAATTTTTTTTCTTCTCCTTGCATCATTTCAAAATCCAACTGTTAATGTTAAGTTGTTGAAATAGCCTTGTATCTTCAGGAAAGATCTCCTACTGGGCAGGCAGCTGGTGGATAAAAGCCTAGTCTAGAACTTTGTGTATAGCTTGTATGATGTCTAGCAACAGAATCCCATCTGGGGCAGGGAAGAAGGATGACCTGATGGGGCTTAGAGCTGTTTTCATTCTTTCTAAATGTGAAGTAATGGTTTACCCCATTTAAAAAACACTCTTTCCTCCTCCTCGTTGGGGTTCTTCTAGAGGAAACGGTGGCGCAGAGTTCCTTGTGTCTGAAATTATAATTACTTGAATTTTTTCCCTTAAGCTGATTTGATTCAACACAATTTAGCATTTATTGAACTTCTGTTCTATGTCAGGCACTCAGCTAGATGTTGGGGATATAAAGAAAAAAAATGGAACCAACTCCGCCCTGATGAAGGTTATAGTCTTGTGGGTGGCGAAAATGACATGTACACAAGAAAGGATGTACGCAATGTGTATGCAAAGAAAATTCTAAGTCTTTTCAGCAAGGGAAATGCTCATGATCTGGGCCATGGAGGGAGATCAGGAAAGCCCTCTCCTAGGAGATGGTATTTAGGGTCTATTCTGAAAGATGCTAAGAATTCTACAAAGGTGGGGAAGGGAGCATTGCAGGTATGAATGACTTTGATGTCTTGTTCAAAAGCACAGGTGATAGATATGCTGTACATGGAACCATCAATGGGCCATTTTGGCTGCAATATGCCATGAGTGAGCGGGAATAATGTGAGAAAGATATGTTAGGGCCAGATTGTCCTTGAGATGCCACACAGAGAACTTTTTATTGTATTTTAGAGATAAGAGAAGAGCTATAATTCTGGTACTGACCTACCATCAGGTGGGTGTGTTGTTTGAGTTGTTTTAGTTAGATTCCAGCCCCCTACTGCTGAGAGGTTGGGGACAGGGACTGATTAAAGCCAAGATCCAACTGGGTAAATAGGAATCCAAATCAAGTCTAAAGCCTTGAGTTCCCAAATATAATTGACCCAGAAGGCAATATGTTATTAATTGAATTCAAAAGCAAAAAACCCAGAGCCAGGAAATGCTCCGCCTGGGACAAGGTCAAGAAGACACCCCTGGGGAAGGAGGGAAACAAGATTATTTGTGATTCTTCCTCTGGGTAGCAAGGTGGGAAAGCATAAAATGGGGTCATTCTTTTAGTTAGTTTTGCTTGTGTTTTCCTTGATTGCGGGGGTTGGGGATGGGAGGTGAGGAGGAATACAGGAATTATTATAATTTAAAACAGAAGGCTTCAATAAACATATTTTGAATGACTAAATGAATAAAATAGAAAAATTATCAATGATCAAGTTTTCCATGCTGGGAATCAACCCAGGCTTATTATTGCAATATACAAACAAAGTCCCTTCTTCAGGCATCTATGACCTCCTAGCATGGGGTGGGAGGGTGGGAGTGTTGGAAGGTCTTTCTTATAGATTAATTTGCATTGATCTAGCTGCACAGTCTCACTCTAGTTACCCTAGCAGTCAGTGGGTAGGGCTAGGATAGTTCACTGTTACCATGAAACAGAGCAAAGCTAATCAACCCACTCCCAAATCCAAGCTTCCTTTCAGCCACAGTAATTTGTCCCAATCCTACCTAACTGCAGAGTTTAGCTAAGTCTCTTTTTACCAAGGGGGGAAAAATGATCAGACATTGATGCCTCTTCATTTATTCATCCACTCAGCAAATGCTCATCGCTTACTATGTACTTCTAAGTGTCAGATTAAAGGATGTCATAGGGAAAATGCTAGGTTTGAAGTCAGAACACACAAGTTTGGATTCTAGTTACTTAGGCAGCATTGGGCAAATAATCTCAATTCCATGGGCTTCAGTTTTCTCATCTGTAAGATGAGGGATTGGTCTAGATTTCAGGTTGCTTGCTATCTCAGGGAGTTCCAAACCAAATTAAAATGTAATTAGGAAGTGTTTAACAAGATAAATATACAAGACAACATAGATAATGTTAATTTGGGTTGTTGTTTTTTTTTTTTTTAATCAACCACATCCTAAAGAGATTCATTTCTCTTTGAGTTTAACCCTACTGGTCTAGAATCTAGACCATTTAGATTTTAAATGACATCCCTTCCAGCTTTTAATCCTTTTGTAATTCTTTTCTAGAATATCTGACTTTCATTCAATCAACAAAATACATTAATTTATTATTGTTGATCAGTCATTTAAGTCATGCCTGACTCTTTAAGTCATTGGAGTTTTCTTGGTAAAAAGATCCTATGGAGTGATATGCTATTTCCTTCTGCAGCTCATTTTATAATTGAGGAAACTGAGGCAAACAAGGTTAAGTGATTTGCCCAAGGTCACACAGTAACATTTGAAGTCAAGAAGATGAATCTTCCTGACTCCAGGCTCAGCATTCTATCCGTCGTACCACTTGCCTATCCCATTTATTAAGCCAGGAAGCTGGCTAAGCACTGGGGATACAAAGACAAAGGGAACCAGTCCCTGTCCTGGAGGAATTTCCATTCTAAAGAAGGAGATATCATGTGAATGTATAAAGATATGATTTAAGTCCAATGGTTTATAGCATTGTCAAATACAATAATATAAACCAGAGGCAGCATCATTCAGAGAAAAGAGCAGTGCATATGCAGTCAGAGGAGCCAGGTTCATATTCTCACTCTTCCACTTGATCACTTTTCTTGGTCATTGTTTCTTCAACTGCAAAATGAGGTGAATGGACCCTCATTGAACTGAATGAATAGCTTCTGGTCTTTCTTCCAACTCTAAATCTTTGATTTTTATTAAGCCTTTGTTATGACATAGGCTGGAACAAGACAATAAACTTAAGAGAGCCTTGATTCCATCAGGATATGTCTTTTCCTCCCCTCAAGCTAACCTCAGCCCCTCTTCCCTACCTCATTCTTATTCTCTTCATGAGTTGTTTTGGCCTAAACTTTTTTTTAATTAATCCCACATTCCTTTAAGAAGCACAGTGATGTATGCTGTCTTTTCTTGTCTGAAGCCATGCCAATATCAGAGTTTGAAGTTCTGAAGAAAAGGAGTTTCCTACCATGATGAACTTCTGATGATGATAATGACAGCTGACATTTTTATAGCACATTAAGTTTAGTTATGGGCTATAAATACATCTCCTTTGATCCTCATAACAATCCTGTGAGGTAAATATCATTTTCCCCATTTCAAAGATTTGAAACCTGAGGATCAGAGAATCAGCACTAATGCCTGACACATAGTAGGTATATTATTTGATCGAGAAGTCGGTTGAGTTCATAATGCTGTGAGAAGAGTCCTGGATATCAGAGGAATCATAAGTCCTAGGTTCAAATTCTGCCTCTGGTCTTTATAACCTGTGTGACATTGGGCAAAACTTTTAATTTTCCTGAGTGTCAGTTTCTTTATCTATAAAATGGGGAGAGAAGAATAGGGAGTGTTAGACTTGGCCTCTGAGATCTTTCTAACCCTAGATCTGTGAAATGTCAGAGGTGAGATTTAAACCAAGATCTTTCCAGTTTCCAAGCCCAACTCCCTCCCCAATATGCCACGCTGCCTTTTGTGGTGCCAGTGGGAGAGATTATAATGACAGGTTCAGAGGTAGTGGTTTGGCTTAATACTAGCAAACAACAGTTAGCTGTGGGATGGCCACTGGCAGTTTTCTGCGCAGAACCATGATTGTCATTTATATACTGCCCACTTTTCTTCTCTTCTATTCCCTTGGCCTTCCTCAGTGTTCTTTTTTTTCAGACCTTACCTTCTGTCTTTGAATCAATACTGGGTCCAAGGCAGAATAGTAAAGCTAGGCAATGGGGGTTAAGTGACTTGCCCAGGATCAAACAGCTATGAAGTGTTTGAGTCCAGTTTTAAACCCAGGACCTCCTGTCGTTAGGCATGTTTCTCTATTCATTGAGTCACCTAGCTGCCCTCTCATGCTCTTATTTTTATGAAAATAGCTAATATCACATGATGTTACATCCAATTTAGGCTTCAAGAATTCTTAAAGACTTCATAGTACCTCAGATCTAGCTCTGGATGGAGCCTTAGAAGTCATTTAATCCAATACCTTCATTCATTGATGAAGAACTCGTGTCCACAAAGTTGAAGTGACTTGTCTAAGGTTACACAAATAGTACATGCCAGGTGGAATTTGAATCCAGGTCCTCAGACTATGGACGCAGTGCTTTCTAAAACACTGTACCGTGATTCTTGGTGGATTAAGAAAGCTGAATGAAGAATATTGAGTCTTTCTTTTCCTCAGCTAGATTAATTCACAGAGGCAATTCATTAACTCTCCTTGATTCTAGAATATAGTGGAAAGACCTACGAACATCAACTGCTGCCTCTTACCTCCTTTCCTCTACACTGACTCACCTTGGAAAAGAGTGAGAAGTGCAAATTGTCCTTTGGAGTGGGAAAAATAGAGTTTCTCTCAGTGGTAATCATCCAACTCTCACAATCATTTTACAATCTCTCTAAGTATAAATACAAGAGTTATGTACACTTTGATGCTTCCAAGAGGCAGGATTTGACAAGCACGGGTCCTAGCGAAGCATGAGAAGGAGGAATCTGACATGGGAAAGATGCCTGATTGCCAGGTTCAACCCCAAGCCTGACTAGGCTGTAATTGCCGGGCTATGAATAGATTTTATAGACTATATTAAGATTCTCTTAAACTTGATCTTGGCTAAAAGGAACCACATTACTTCTAGGGAATGGAGTAGGGAAGAGGTAGCAGAGCAGTGGCTATAGGGGGCAGGGGAAGGACGTAGACAGATTTTGTACATTCTGATCAACTTCCTGCCGTGTCCAGAATAATAACCCTTAAATATTTAGTAGGCTTCCAAAGGCTTGTTGGTCTTTAAACTTTCATGACCAGAGCCTCAGTTGCAGTGGGAGCTGTTGCCTGGTTATATCTGAGTCAGGTCTTCATCTTGTAAACCATTTGTTCTTTGCCCTGCGGCTCTCTCGGCTGAATTAACTATTTGGATACTTCTTGACTGTTAATAAAAAAAAAAAAACAGATTTTGAAGGATTTTGTATTGATTGGAGAATAGAGTTTGGCAGATAGAGTCAGGATGTCCTGAGCTCCAACCCTGCCTTTGACATACTGCATGTGTTGAACCTGATGAAGCCCATGGCTTCCCCAGAACCTTGTCTTTAATCAAATAAAGTAAATACAAGAAGGAAGCTAATTCTATTGAGATATGGTCAGCAGTATGCTTTTAAATATTTAACAACCAGCTCTCTGAAGAAAAAAAAAGAAATCCTCTATGATTGTTCAATTCTCACAATTCCCTAAGAGTGGAATAGGTATTGTTAAATTGACTTTATAGAGGTTAAGTGACTGGCCCAGAGTCACCCAGGTAGTATGTGAGGTGGGATTGAAACCTTGCTCTTCCTCATTCAAAGTTTAATGCAGTACACAGTTCAAAAAGGTAAGGACTGACAAAGGTGAATGACATTTGCTGCCTTGAGGAGTCCAGAGTTGTTATTACCATTAGATAGGGTATCTGAGATCCTTCAAGATCTATTCCAAATTTAAACTTATAATCTCATGATCCCACAGGAGTAATCACTGAAGAATCCGAGGAAATATGGTATAATGGAAAGGTCACTCAACTTGGCACTGGATTACCAGAGCTCTACTTCCATCTTTGCTCACTTCTGGTGAATAGCACAGGACTTAACCTCTCAAGACCTCACAGAATTATATAGTCACAAAATTTCAGAGAGGCAGCTTCCAGGAGCACAAAAAGCAGAACATCTTTCATAATATATATATATATGTGTGTATATATATATATGCACAAATGTCATTTGTTAAAGAAAAATCACTAATGAAACTAGTTAATCAGTTAAGCTATGAGGATCTGGGAGGTGGTGATCTGCTATTTTTATTTAAGTCCTAGAGGAAATATCTCTTTCTCCTTTTTTTATCTGCGGATTTTAAAAATTATATGTTTCAAATTTAACATGATAGATTTCAACAATTGTTTTCTTTTCTTTTCTTTTCTTTTTTAAACCCTTACCTTCTGTCTTGGAGTCAATACTGTGTATTGGCTCCAAGGCAGAAGAGCAGTAAGGGTAGCCAATGGGGGTCAAGTGACTTGCCCAGGGTCACACAGCTGGGAAGTGTCTGAGGTCAGATTTTCAACAATTGTTTTCTGACATTTTAACATTCCGATTTTCCCCTCCCTCTTCCCCAACAAGGGTAGTAAATAGTTTGATATATGTTATAAACTTGCTTTCTTTTTTATAGTTATTCATAACTTGGCTATAATGGAATTTTCTTATGTATATTGTATAAAAATATCAAGTACTGGGAAGGAAAAAAAAGACATGTCATCATGGAAATTATCAAATTCTCCCAAAAAAATTCTATGTTATTTTGGGCCATTAAAAAAAAAAAAAAAGCTCACTGCTGGTCTTAGATTGGTCATCGTTTATGGCTTTTTATTTATAGAAGTTGGCAAAGGAATTAGTCCCTCTTTCCCCTGTATTGTTTCCAGGGCTTTTCTTCTTCAACCCTCCTCCTCCTCCCCCAGGCTCTCTTTCAGTTTCATGTTCTATAATGTGGGAAAACTTCCTGTTGGTAGCAAGTTCCTGAGATGCTCATGTTTCAGTCCGATGCCATTGATGTTGAGACCATTCAGTTCTGAGTTTTCTAGCAGACAGCTGTCACATAAATTTCTCTGCAAACACTTCATTGCTGATTCAGGTCCAGAAGTCCTCTCTCAGCCAGAAGATATCCCCAGGAAGTATTCATTTCAGGACCTCAATCAACAAAACCAATTAGTAATCTCTGCCACCAGTACAAGGGAGAATCTCTACATGCTCATCAAGAAGAAACCAGAAAAGCTGCACCAATGAGCTTATTTTCTTAGAATCTTTGCATGCCACCCCACGAAGGGACCATGAAGATGAAGAATGGTGTTTGGGTAAAAAGAGAGAGATAGGGAAGTCCTTTTCCCTACATGAAATATTTGGTGCTTCTCCAAAACACCACTGATTATAGGGAGATTAAATACCTACCAAACATCCTTCCCCTACCAGTAATTCAAATCTTGATAAAAAAGGGCTAACTGAATCTGAATCTCAAGAATAGCTCAGTTTTTTTTTAACCCTTACCTGTATATTGGTTCAAAGGCAGAAGGAAGAGAGGCAAGAGCTAGGTAAAGGTGGTTAAGTGACTTACCCAGGGTCACACAGCTAGGAAGTGTCTGAGGCCAGATTTTAACCCAAGACCTCCCACCTCTAGGTTTGGCTTTCAATAGAATGTAAGTTCTTGAGAGCAAGGGTTGTTGGGCAGCTGGGTAGCTCAGTGGATTGAGAGTCAGGCTTAGAGATGGGAGGTCCTAGGTTCAAATCCGGCCTTAGATACTTCCCAGCTGTGTGACCCTGGGCAAGTCACTTGACCCCCATTGCCCACCCTTACCACTCTTCCACCAAGGAGCCAATACACAGAAGTTAAGGGTTTAAAAAAAAAGAGCAAGGGTTGTTCTATTCTTTGAGGTTGTAACTCTATCACTAATATAGTGTCTGGCATGTAGTACATGCTTAATAAACATTTCTTTTAATTTAAATTTAAAATAAAATTTAAATAAAAATTAAAAAAAATTTTTTAACTCTTATCTTCTGTCTTAGAATCAGACTGTGTGTTGGTTCCAAGACAGAAGAGCAATAAGGGATAGGCAATGGGAGTTAAATGACTTGCCCAGGGTCACAGTCAATAAATATTTCCTGATTGATGGCTTAAAATGAAACTAATAAAATCTACATAAAACAGGTGCCACTCCAACCTCCTCCAGAAATTGGGAAGATGTTCTCAGCAAAACCTATATGTGAAATATTTGCGTGATGCTCGCCTTTAAAAAGAAATACCTGATTCTTTTGCCTCCAGTGAAATGGATTTTATTTTAATGTTCGTCACCGTTGCTTCTCACCACGGGTTTCTCTCCTTTCTTCCCACTCCTTGTTAGTCATTTTCACATTCAAGTCATTTGCAAGAACATGTTTTGGGTACATAGGTGGTATAGCAACGTGCCCCAGATTTCCCTAGAGTGCCCCCTGCAATTCCCAGGTCTGTGATATTCTTAGCCAGGATGCATGAAATCTCTCTTAGCAATTAACAATTGTTTAGACTTTTATTTTTTTAAGTTACTGCTTGGAACAGATTTTTTGTTTTAGATTCTGGGGGTGGGAAAGTGGTTGGAAGTTGAGGCACGAGCCCATGGCTTCTAGAATCATTTTGGGGAAGAAGAAACATGTTTGCTTGGTGAGTTGGACACAAGCATGCATGCACATGTTAAGCCATTTCCTGAAACTTAGATAATGATTGTTTTCTGAGCCTGAAAGAGAGCCTGTTTCAGCAGCATTTATCAGTGGTCAAGAAGCTTTGATTAATGAAGGTGGGAGACTCTTTCCACTAAGGGCGAATAAGTCTTTGAGTTTCTTGAGATTAGGAGGTGAAGAGATTTAATTTAATTTATTTATTTAAACCCTTCCCTTCTGCCTTAGAATTTATTTATTTATTTATTTGTTTATTTATTTATTTTTTAAACCCTTGCCTTCCATCTTGGAGTCAATACTGTGTATTGGCTCCAAGGCAGAAGAGTGGTAAGGGTAGGCAATGGGGGTCAAGTGACTTGCCCAGGGTCACACAGTCGGGAAGTGTCTGAGGCCAGATTTGAACCTAGGACCTCCCATCTCTAGGCCTGGCTCTCAATCCACTGAGCTACCCAGCTGCCCCTGCCTTAGAATTTATACTAAGTATTGGTTCAAAGGCAGAAGAGTGATAAGGGCTAGCCATTTTGAACCCAGGACCCCTCATCTCTATCCACTGAGCCACCTAGCTGCTCCTTTACAATCTTGGTATTGCAGGGGTACCAGTGGAGGTATCAGAGATACCGAACTCTTTTTTTCTAGACATTCATACATTTCTCTGAAGATATGCTTTTTAAGCTGCCCAGTGTAAAAGTTCCTGGCACATAGTAAGTTTTTTATATATTTATATAGATATAGATACACACACTCTTTCTCTCTCTGTATCTCTCTCTCTCTCTCTCTCTCTCTCTCTCTCTCTCTCTCTCTCTCTGTCTCTCTCTCTGTGTCTGTCTGTCTGTCTCTCTCTCTCAAGAATTCTTAGTCTCAAGAATTGGGACTAAGGGACTCATCCAGGGTCACCCAGCTAGGAAGTATCTGAGGCTAGATTTGAATGTGGGATCTCTCTTCTCCAGACCTGACTTCTCTATCCACTGAGCCCCCTTGCTGCCCCCTTTAATAAATATTTTTTGACTGATTGACTGCTTAACCTGGGTACCTCCTCATTTTTGGGGGCTACTCCATGGAATAGTATAGTCTGTCTTGGAGTCAAGAAGACCTGAGCCCCAAGCCAACCTCAGATACTCATTAACTGTGTCACCCTGGGCAAGTCACTTAACTTCCGCTTGCCTCAATTTCCTCAACTGTAAAATGGTGATAGTAATAGTTCCTACCTCCCAAGGTTGTTGTGAGGATCAAATGAGATAATAATTGTAAAGCCTTTATCAAAGTGCCTGGCACACAGTAGGTGCCCTAAAATGTGAGATACGATTATCGCTGTCATCATCAGGCCTTGTAGCTTACTCACACTGATTCACATCTCTGCGTTGCCCTCTGAGTGATCCTCCTTTTCAGCCCCTTGGAGACTTGTGCTCCATGACTCACCAACGTGCAGAGCCAGAAGCATATTTGTATTAAAAAACGATGAACTTTGGATTCAGGAAGAAGCTGGAGGTAATCATGAAAATCTGATCAGAGGAAAAGTATTTGTGAGTTTTTTTAATTAAAGAATTAGAGGAAAATTAATCTTTTTTTCCCCATCCTTTTCCTGTGTGCTACAAACAGGAAAATAGTCAGAACTCAACTCGCTAATGGCTATCATCAGAAGTTCCGACTAGATTAAGACTCTGTGTGGGTCAATGGAGGAGACTCGATTTGTAGGTAGAAGAATTGGCTTTCTCTTTACATTTGTGACACCGGAAGAGATCCCCTTCTTGGGGCCTCAGATTCTACTTTAGTAAGATAAGGGAATGAATTCGATTGCCTCTAAGTTTCCCTCAAACTCTCAAGTCCAAGATCCTTGAAAGGTCACCTAAGTGAGTCTCGGTTTCCTTGGCTGTAAAATTAAGCTCAGTGTCTTCAGTTGCCAATTTTATATCTGTGATGATGATGCTTGGTGACTGGCCATTACCTGAAGTAATGAGTTTAAATACGAGATGACTTCCTCCTTTCTTCCTGCCATAAAGTACTTGGGTCCCGACCCCAGAAGGTTGAGACGTGGGTCTCTCCGCACCGCAAAATAGGCTTCCCTCAGAACTCTCCTCTCCTCTGCTGAGCACGCATGAACTTACGTGACTCCTCGAATTCTCTTGGCTGCTGTAATGATACAAGAAGCAGCCAAAGCTGTGATTTAGTGTGAGGCATCTAAGCTCTGTTAGTCATTAGAAACCTCAAAAGGTAAGCTGTGGCCAGACCGGAGAAGAAAAAGATGGCGGGAATCAAGCCAATGAAAGTAATTCATAATTGAGGCATAAATGAACGACTGGCTGGACTGCGATGGAATTTGTATTTTAAAAGAAGAGTTTGGGGCACTTAGGTAGCCAGGCATAGAGACAGGAGGTCCTGGGTTGAAATCTTTTTAGATTTCCTCAAATACTTCCTAGCTGCATGACCCTGGACAAGTCACTTAACCTCCACTGCTAGCCTACTAGCCCTTAATGCTCTTCTGCCTTGGAACCAATATACAGTTGGTTTTATATCTCTCTCTCTCTCTCTCTCTCTCTCT